>NC_052490.1:22936227-22964987 GCF_009730915.1 Dioscorea cayenensis subsp. rotundata | reverse complement strand
TATATGGTTAAAAAAAGATAATTATTAAGTTATAGCACCCTTAGACTAGGGCATTAAATCAATAGCAAAGGGTTGCAATTACTCTCAAATAATACATTGAGATCAAGCATCATAAGATTCGTGATTCAGTAAAAAAGATCAAGAGTTTATGTTAGAGTTTTGTTCATCACAAAATTAAATTGCCTATATTTTTAAAAAAGCCAAAAAGTAGCTAATTATTAACTATCACTTTATTATTGCTTGTTTTAAATTGTTAATGTGGCTCAATTTTTTATTGGCAGTCATGTATCATAATTTTTTATTGCCTATATTTTTTTATGTTAGATTATTATGAATGATTTTGTTATATGTTTATTAACTTAAGATGAAGTTTCTAATTTATGAGTAATCTTTGGTTTTAAAGGGCCTGACTTTTACTAGCTCTTGTTTGCTTCCTAGAATTTGTGCAAGCAGGAAAAGGTGATGTGAGAACCACCAAACCATGAATTTGATTTTGTTCAAAATCTTGAGTAAACCTAACTGATCCTGATTTTGATTAATATTGTATCAGCCTTCACATCAACAATTTACATTTCTGCATGCATGGGGATGAACCACTAGCTTGCAATAAGAGAAGTTTGTAACCTTGGACTGTTTATTTTGCGGGGAAGGAGCAGAGGAGGATGTTGAGAACAACAATATAATAATAAAAGACATGCCGGATACTTTGTAGCAGCAGAAGAAAAAAAGGGCAACATACATGACCAAGTACTAATGAGCTCTACAAATCAGGTTTATCTTTCAACGGTCTATAATTATGTGTGTATATATATATATGTTCCTTGTCGACAGTATGAAATTGTGAATGCATCAGTGATGATGGAACTAGAGGATGAGATGGTGAGATTGATCCATTACAGGTAAATTTTCCAAACTCAGACATCAATGACTCTTAGCCACAAATAACATCTGTATTGTATGACTTCAATAATTCAATGCATGCAAAATTTTAGTTAATAATTAAGATCATGATTTAATTAAATAGTGAGGTTGTTTCCTATAAGTTTGCAACATATTGATGGGCATCAGATCGGCCAGAAATTGGTGCTCGAATTAGTTGTAAGAATAAGAACATATTGAACAACAAATAACATCACCATTAATTCTCAACTTGCACAGGTCATTGAAATGGAGCTATGTAAACAGTCTGTTAAAAGATATTTTTCAACACTTGAGATCCAAATAAGGAAATATTCCTTGACAATCAACATTTGAACCATTCATGGTGACGGCAGGACAAGGTATTGCAGTATCTGAATGTTCATTTATGTTAAGAAGAAGAACACAAGTACAAACATAGAGGACACGTGACTTGTGCAGAAGACACAGACATGAGTTTTTATTTTTTATTTTTATTTAAATTGAATTGAGGTTCTAAGTGAATCTCAGATAGTTAGCTATCATCCAACAATATTAGACAGGTCCCCACATAAGATATCAGATTGATTTAGATCCAAGTCAAGTCAATTTCCACTAATTCCAGAGATCAAGTATCATGGGAACATATGAACCTTGCTTTTGTAACCAATGTTACCTATAAAAATCGTCTGTCTTTATTATGGTAAAGGAGGAATGGTGGTCTACAGGTCAGCACAATGCAGTTAGGTTCCTGCTCCTGAATTACCAATGCCTCTATATACAAAGCATCAAATTCAGAATGAACATGAAATATTCATCCAAACTGTTGGAAAACTAAATTAAAATTGGAAAAATCAGTCCATCTACAATAAAAAATCCTCTTAAAAAAACAAAAAACAAAAAACTTGGAACTGTAGCTCATTATTCTACATCAAATTAACCCTAAACTATCCACCAAAATAAAGAAAAAATAACAATCATCAAACCAAACCCCAATTTTTTTCCTTCTTCAACACCATCCACCCAAAACTGAAGATTGCCCTGTAATGGCATCAGGATTATGATCAGCAACTAGTAAAACTGAAGTTAATATCTATCAGCATTAGATACAGCTGACCTACTCAAAATTATTAGCAGAAGTATTCCTGAAGCTTAGAAAATTAGATGGGATAGGCACCTGACAATTACTTCCCAAATTTTCAGTAGATATAGTGTTGGTCTTCATGGATATTTGTCTAGACAAAAGTGGATGTTGAAAAGGAATATGTCTAGAAAACATGTCCCTAATTTATAAAGTAAAATAAAACAGAAACATGTCCCTAATTTATAAAGTAAAATAAAACAGAAACATGTCCCTAATTTATAAAGTAAAATAAAACAGAAACATGTCCCTAATTTATAAAGTAAAATAAAACAGAAACATGTCCCTAGATACATGCTTTTCAATATTCACCTTTGTCTAGACAAAATTAAAACTCATGGTTCCCCAAATAGGGTTCAGCTTATAGAAATAAAGCCTCAAAAGGTAGAAGAAAAGGGAGGAAAAAAAAGATAACTCAAACAATAGTGAAAGACCAACCTTGAAGCCTACCCAGTAAAGCTCCACTTGAAATACCTCCAATTACAGAGTTCGTAAGGTCATCCGATTCTGCCTTTCGAGCATCTCTTGCAAGTTCACGTGCCCCTGGAGATGGGAAAAGGATACATATGAACATAGATTATATTGATGGAACCAAAAACAACATAAGACTCCTATTAGTGGAATAATACTTAGTTCCCATTGTATGGAGGAATTGACAAAAGAATAGCAAAATGGACAATAAAAAAATCATATCATTATTGCCCCCAACCGTGAGTAGCATTAGTGTAAAATTAAATAAATAAAGTTTTAATCTTTCAAAATGAGTTACACCCTTCATTAGACAATTTTTTTTTTGTTAGGATGTCATAAATTCAAACATAAGCTCAAATCAACGTCTTGATACATGCAACACTCCAAGAAAATGAATTTTTCTATAAAGCAAAATAAAACAGAAACATGTCCCTAATTTATGTCAACAAACTAATCCACAGCCTTCCAATCTTCATGCATCTATCTTCATTGTGATGGCATATTATATTGTTGGCACCATAAATTGTACAAATCTCACTCATTAACTGTGATGTTATATTGCTTTTTCCTCTGGCCTAGATGTCTAAACCTTGAATGGTATATAAATTAGCTAATAAATTGAAGGCAATCATAAATCTCTAGCAAAAATTTATATTCCATCTTATCAGAAACAAATGCTAGAAAAAGCACTAGGTTAGATCAAACATGCCAATCTAAGTAAACCAAACAAGAAACAAGACTTGAAAGATAATGCTGGAAGGGGATATGTGGATGGAAGAAGAAGAAACACATCTATTCTCAATCAAAACCGGAAAAAAACATGCTTTTTATTCAGCTTCATAAAAAAGGCCTTCAAGTTAAAATTCAGGCTGTAAGGGCTGCTAAACGAAACCAAGATTAGCTGTATTTAAGAAAAATAACAAAACAAATTAAACTAAACCAATTAAAAATAATATCTTACTTTAGCAATATTTTAATAAAGTTTATTTTTATATAAAGAGCAGCAACCGTCATTTTAAAGCCTCGTAACAGTGGTATAAAATTTTGGTGAGACTCAATAAATCTATCCATTTTTGTTTTTTTTAAAAAAACCAACTAAACATACCTTGTTGGGTTGATTTGAAAGTAAAGGCCAATGCCAAAGCTCCCCTAAAGCCTAGAGAGGATTGTTTAACTATGCTCGGTTACTAGTCAGAGTCTGAACCGCTTAGTTAAATCCAATTAAATTCCAGAGTGAAAACACAAAGCAAAGAAAGAATTTCAAATCCCAATCTCAAACTGAAAACCAATATCAATACCATAAATGAACTAATCCATTTTGTCAGGCTATGTCAACAAATCATGGATGAGCTTAACCCACTATAAAAACACCCAGCGCATAAACACATAATAAACCATTCAAAACATTGTTGAGGGAGTTCAACTATGAGCTGCATAACATCAAAAACCATAAACTTCAAGTTAAATTTTACCGCAATAGCAACCAGCAACAATTGCCAAATTGGCAGCTAAAGATGCAGCATGCGCCCTCCTGTGCTTCGAAATCAGTCCAAATCCTCCACCAACCACACCTGAAACAACGCAACCCAAATGAATTCCCATCTCTTCGCATTACTTCAAAGATTTTTCAAAAGATTAAAGGGATTCAAGCCTAGGGTTTATAGAAAGGCAAACCTCCGGATTTAATTAGGTTGGGGGAAAAAATGCCATTTAAGCAAAGAAGAACACGCCGGAGATAAGCAAGGAGAGGGAGATGCGCGGCGGCGGTGGCAGCACGGCGGCGGGGGTACTTCGAGGGATCGATTGAAGAGAGGCAAAATGAAGAAGAGAAGCAAGCTTATCAAGCTGACATAAGATTAGCTTATTAAGCAGTTTTTTAAATTTATTTATTTATATATAATTTTGCACATAATTTTATAAGACTCTATGAAAGAAAAAACTAAAGTTTACCAAATACGATAAATTTTAGCCTAAACTAATTATAATCATTTCAAATATTTCAATACTTTGATATAAATAATTTCCCATGGAATAAGTATTAATTATTTGAGATGATAACATGACATTAATAGCAAGCAATAATATATTAATTTTTAAATGCGTTTCTAGTCCCTTTCTAATAGAAACGGATTAGTAACGGATATTTTTTTAATATTTAATAATATTTAAATAATATATTAATACTTAAATCCGTTTCTAGTCCCTTTCTAACAGAAACGGATTAGAAACGGATATTTTCAATATATAATAATATTTAAATAATATATTAATTTTTAAATCCGTTTCTAGTCCCTTTCTAACAGAAACGGATTAGCAAATGGATATTTTTAATATTTAATGATATTTAAATAATATATTAATTTTTAAATCCGTTTCTAGTCCCTTTTTATTAGAAACGGCTTTGAAACGGATATTTTTTAATATTTAATAATATTTAAAGTAATATATTAATTTTTAAATCCGTTTCTAGTCTCTTTCTAATAGAAATCAGATTAGAAACGGATATTTTTTTATATTTAATGATATTTAAATAATATATTAATTTTTTAAATCCATTTGTAGTCCCTTTTTATTAGAAACGACTTTGAAACGGATAATTTTTTAATATTTAATAATATTTAAATAATATATTAATTTTTAAATACATTTCTAGTCTCTTTCTAATAGAAACATATTAGAAACGGATATTTTTTTATATTTAATGATATTTAAATGATATATTAATTTTTTAAATCCGTTTCTAGTCCCTTTCTAATCGCAACGGATTAGAAACGGATATGTTTTAATATTTAATGATATTTAAATAATATATTAATTTTTAAATCCGTTTCTAGTCCCTTTCTATTAAAAACAGATTAGAAACGGATAATTTTTAAAATTTTAATAAATCATATTTTTAAATTCCCGTTTGTAAGCCGTTGTTATTAAAATCATATTTAAAACGATTGTTATTCCATTGCTAATTTGTTGCAAATTCAAACAGAATAAATTCCATTTCTAATATTCTGTTTTTAAATTGTAACTTTCTTGTAGTGTAAGAAACTTTCCGAAAATAAAACATAGGATTAGCGCTTTGATTAAAAAATGGCAAGCTTTCCTAAGAGAACTGAATGGATTAGGTTTTTGATTGAAAAATAGGAGACATTAATAAAAAAACATAGTTTAGTGTTTTGAATCAAAACAGATAAATAGGAAACATTAAGAAAGGAAAACTTAGGATTCTTGTTTTCATTGAAAGATAGGAAACATTCCAAGAAAAAAACATAAGATTTGAGTTTTGATTCAAATATAGTAGTAATTTCAAAAAAATAAATATGATTAGGGTTTTGATTGAAAAATAGTAGACATTAATATAAGAAAACATAGGATTAGGGTATTGATTAAAAAATAGTAGACATTCCGAAAAGAAAACATACGACTAGGGTTTTGATTGAAAGATAGGAGACATTCTGAAAAGAAAACATAGGATTAGGGTTTTCATTCAAAAATAGTTGACATTCTGAAAAGAAAAGAAAAGATTAGAGTTTTGATTCAAAAGAAGGAGTAATTCTGTAAAGAAAACAATGGATTAGAGTTTTGATTAAAAATTGAAAAGTAGGACACATTCTAAAAAAATCATAGGATTAGGGTCTTGATAAAAAAATAGTAGACATTCCATAAAGAAAAGAAAGAATTAGATTTTTCATTGAAAAATAAGAGGCATTAAGAAAATAAAACGTAGGTTAGGGTTTTGCATCAAAACAAATAAATAGGAGACATTAAGAAAAGAATACATGTGATTCGGGATTTGATTGAATGATAGGAGACATTCCAAAAAAAAAAACATAAAATCATGGTTTTCATTGAAAAATATGAGACATTCCGAAAAGAAAATATAAGATTAGGGTTTTGATTGAAAAATAGGAGATATTATTTTAAGAAAATATAGGGTTAAGGTTTTGAATGAGCATAGGAGACATTTACTATAAGAAAACATAGGATTAGGGTTTTGATTAAAAAATAGTACACATTATGAAAACGAAACATAGAATTAGGGTTTTGATTGAAAAATATCTGAGAAATTTCAAAAATAAAACCATAGGATTTGGTTTTTGATTGAAAAATAGGAGACATTACTATAAGAAAACATTCAATTAGGGTTTTGATTAAAAACTGAAAAATAAGGGGACATTTCCATAGAAAACATGGGATTATTGTTTTCATTCAGATAGGATTAGGGTTTTGATTCAAAACCCTAAACCTATGTTTTCTTTTTTTTAATGTCTCATATCTTTCAATCAAAACCCTAATCCTATGTTCTCTTTTTAGAATATTCCTATTTTTCAGTTTGAATGAATACCCTAATCCTTTCTTTTCTCATCAGAATGTCTACTATTTATCAATCAAAATCCTAATCGTATATTTTTTCTTATCGTGATGTCTCCTATTTTAAAATCGAAACTCTATTCTATATCTATTTTTGGAATGCCTATGATTTTTCTATCAAAACAGTAATCATATGTTTTCTTTCCGCAATGTCTCCTATCTATGTCTTCTTTTCATCATGTTGCTATTTATAGGTTTTGAACCAAAATCTTAATCCCCGAATCCAGTGTTTTCTTTTCGGAATGACTCCTATTTATCAATCAAAATCCCAATCATTTCTTTTCTTTTCAAAATATCTGCTATTTCCGAAATAAATTCATAATCCTATGTTTTTTTTTATTTTCGGAATGTTTGCTATTTTTTAATCAAAACTCTAATCCTATGTTTTTTTATGGAAATGGCACCTATTTTTTGGTTTTTAATTAAACCCCTAATCCTTTGTTTTCTAATAGTAATGTCTCCTATTTTTCAATCAAAACCTTAATCCGATGTTTTCTTTTTGAATTATCTACTATTTGTTATTCAAAACCCTAATCCAACATTTTATTTTCAGAATGTCTCATATTTTTCAAGCAAAACCTTAATCCTATGTTTTCTTTTCAGAATGCCCAATATATTTCAATCAAAACCATAAACCTATGTTTTCTTTTCAAAATGTCTGCTATTTTTAAATCAAAACACTAATCCTATGTTCTTTTATAGTAATGTCAGTATTATTCAATCAAAAATACTAATCCTATGTTTTCTTTTC
Organism: Dioscorea cayenensis subsp. rotundata; assembly: GCF_009730915.1. NCBI lineage: Eukaryota > Viridiplantae > Streptophyta > Magnoliopsida > Dioscoreales > Dioscoreaceae > Dioscorea > Dioscorea cayenensis. The sequence goes on along the minus strand of NC_052490.1, from coordinate 22,957,362 downwards.
AGAATACCAACTATATTTATATCAAAACCATAATCCTATGTTTTCTTTTTCTAATGTTTGCTATTTTGCAAACAAAACCAGAATAATATGTTTTCTTTTTCTTAATGTCTCCTATTTTTCAGTTTTGACAAGAAAACATAGTTTAGGTTTTTTTATTCAAAACTGATAACCGTATGTTTTCTTTTTGTAATGTTTCCTATGTTTTCTATTCCTAATACCTCCTATTTTTTATTAAAATCTTAATCCTCTATTTTCTTTTCAGAATGTCTTCTATTTTTTAATCAAAACCATAATCTTATTTTTATTTTTCATAATACTGCTATATCCATATAAAAACAATAATCATATGTTTTTTGTTCCCAAATGCCCCCTATTTTTGGTTTTCAATCAAAAGCCTAATCTAATGTTTTCTTCTACAATGCTTACTATTTTTGATGAAACCCCCAATCCTATGTTGTCATTTTAGAATGTCTCATATTTTTCAATTAAAACTCTAATCCTATATTTTCTTTTCGGAATGCCTCCTATTTTTGAATCAAAAGACTAATCTTATGTTTTCTTATGTGAATGTTTGCTATTTTTGAATCAAAATAATAATCATATGCTTTCTTTTCGTAATGTTTCATATTTGTTAATCAAAACCGTAATAGTAAGTTTATTTGGAATGCCTCCTATGTTTTAATGAAAACCCTAATCTTATGTTTTATTTTTGGAATGTCTGCTATTTTTGAATCAAAAGAATAATCGTATGCTTTCTTTTCATAATGATTCCTATTTGTTAAGCAAAACCATAATTCTATGTTATTTTTGGATTGCCTCATTTGTTTTAATTAAAACATTAATCTTATGTTTTCTTATAGTAATGTCTGCAATTTTTGAATCAAAAGAATAATCTTATGTTTTCTTTTGGGAATGTCTGCTATTTTTTAATAAAAAATAATCCCTATATTTTCTTTTCATAATGTCTCATATTTTTTAATCAAAACTCTGATCATATGTTTTCTTTTTCGGAATGTCTACTACTTTTAATTCAAAACCCTAATCATATGTTTTATTTTCAGAATGTCTCATATTTTTAAATCAAAACTCTAATCCTATGTTTCTTCTTTGGAATGCGTACTATAATTTAATCAAAACAATATTCCTATGTTGTCTTTTCAGAATGTCTCTGATTTTTAAATCAAAACCCTAATCCTATATTTTCTTATAGTAATGTCCCCTATTTTTCAATCAAAATCCTAATCCTATGTTTTTTTTTCGGAATGCCTACTATATTTGAATTAAAACCCTTATCCTTTGTTTTATTTACGGAATATCTCATACTTTTCAATTAAAACCCTCATCCTAAGTTTTCTTTTCTGAAAATCTCATATTTTTTAGTTAAAACCCTAATCAAAACACTAATCCTATGTTTTCTTAATGTCCACTATATATCAGTTTTGAAAACAAAACATAGGTTTGGGGTTTTTTTTATTCAAACCCAATAATCATATGTTTTCTTTTTGTAATATCTCCTATGTTTTCTTTTTGATGCATCCTATTTTTTATTAAAATTCTAAACCTATGTTTTCTTTTCCGAATGCCTCATATTTTTGTAGTCGAAACCCTAATCTTATGTTTTATTTTTTGAATGTTTGCTACTTTTGAGTAAAAAAAACAATCAGATGTTTTTTTAAAATAATATTTTTTTTTATTTTTAATCAAAAGTCTAATCCTATGTGTAGTAATGCATCATAGTTTTCAATTAAACACCAAATCCTATGTTTTCTTTTCTGAATGTCTCATATTTTTCAATCAAAATCCTAATCCTATGTTTTTCTTTTGAATGCCTCCTATTTTCTAATTGAAACCCTAATCTTATGTTCTTTTTGAGAATGTCTGCTATTTTTGAATCAGAACAATAATAGTATGTTTTCTTTTCATAATGCCTCATGCTTTTTCAATCAAAACCCTAATCCTATGTTTTTTTTAAAATGCCTCCAATTTTTTAATCAAAACCCTAATCTTCTAATTTTCTTTTTAGAAATGTATGCAATGTTTGAATCAAAACAATAATCACATGTTTTATTTTTGTAACATCTCATATCTTAACATCAAAACAATAATCTTTTGTTACCTTTTAGGAATGTCGACTATTTTTTATTCAAACCCCTGATCTTATGTTTTCTTTTCAAAATGCTGCTATATTTCAATCAAAATCTTAATCCTATGTTTTATTTTCGGAATGTCTACAATTTTGTAATCAAAACCTTAATCCTATATGTTCGATATAGTAATGTCTCCTAGTTTTTAATCAAAACCCCAATCTTATATTTTCTTTTCCGAATGCCTACTATATTTTCGGAATGTCTCATATTTTTCAATAAAAACCCTAACCCTATGAGTTCTATTTTTGAATTAAAACAATAATCTTATTTTTTTCTTTTCGTAATGTCTTATATTTTCAGTTTTGAATCAAAATCTGAATCTATGTTTTGTTTTCGAAATGGCTCCTACTTTGGAATCAAAATAATAATCCTATGTTTTATTTTTCAAATGCCTTGTATTTCTTACTTAAAACACTAATCCTTTGTTTTCTTTTTCAAATGCCTCCTATTTCTGAAGCAAAACCCTAGTAATAAGTTTTCTAATGAAAATGTCCCTTATTTTTCAGTTGTTAATCAAAAACCCAATCCTACGTTTTCTTATAGTAATGTCTCCTATTTTTCAATAAAAATCCTAATCCTATGTTTCCTTTCAAATGTCCCATATTTTTAAATCAATACCCTAATTCTATGTTTTCTTTTCGGAATATCTACTATTATTGTTTTGATTAAAAACAATATGATTAGAATAGGAGATATTACTATTTTTGAATCAAAACACTAATCATATATTTTTTTATAATAATATCTCCTATTTTTAAACAAAATCATAATACTATATTTTATTTTTGGAATGCCAACTTTGTTTGAATCAAAACCGTAAACTATGTTTTATTTTAGAAATGTCTCATATTTCCAATCAAAACCCTAATCCCATGTATTCTTTTTTTAATGTCTACTATTATTGAATTAAAACCCTAATCCTTTGTTTTCTTTTAAGAATGTCTTATTTTTTTTAATCAAAATTCCAGTCCTGTCTTTGGATTTGAGAATTTAATCTAATTTTCACTCGAAAACCATATTTTTTGTTTCTAAATGCCTCCTATTTTTTTAATCATAACCCTAATCTTATGTTTTCTTTTGGGAATGTCCGCTATTTTTGTATCAAAACAATAATCGTAACAGAATATTAGGGTCTCCAAAGGAAAATATAAGCTAGGGTATTGATTCAAAAGCTGAAAAGTAGCAGACGTTCCAAATAAAAAAACCTAATCCCATTTTTCTTAATGTTTCCTATTTATTAGTTTTCAATCAAAACCCTAACAATATGTTTTCTTTTGGAAACATCAGCTAAATAGGAGACATAGGATTGATCCGTAGAGATGGTCCTAAAGATATAGCATTCAGAGGGTTTTGATTAATAGCATTACTATCATAAACATGTAGTTGGATAATAATGAAAATTCTGAGCTATTTCCAGAAAACTCATAGGTCATTGTGCCCTGATTAAAATAGCATAGCTCCAAAACAAGATAGCAAACATACTACTAAGAAAACAGTATGGTGTTCTCTTTGGGAATATGCTCTTTCTTTCAGCAATGTCACACATGAACATCAAAACTCTCTAATCCTTGCTCTCCTTTAGATGTCCACTATTTTTGGTTCTTAATACAAAAGTTTAATCCTATGCTTTTCCACCAGTAGTGTCTCCTACTCAATCATAAGTAGTCAAACCTATGTTATGTTTTGTGAGATGCGCTCGTATCCCTTTCAATCACGGCCTAGCAATCTGTCTATGCTTTTCGCACATATCCTATAATTTTGAATGAGCTAATCCTTTTGAATCAAAACCCTAATCCTATTGTTTCTATAGTAATCTCTCCTATTTTTCAATCAAAACTCATCCCATGTAGGAATGCCTCCATTTTTGAATTCAAAACACCAATCATATATTTTCAGCTCTCACAATACTGCTATCTTCGCCTCAAAACACGAATACTATGTCTATCATTTTATCTGTCAGCTTTTGAATCAAAACCGTAACCATCTAATCTATTATTTTCTTTTCAGATGAGCTCCTCATTTTTCAAACTCAAAACTAATCCTTCTTTCTTTTGGAATGTTTGCTACATTTTGAATAAAACTGCCTCATATTTCTTTTTCATAATGTCTGCTATTTTTGGATCAAAACTCTGAATCCTATGTTTTCCTTTTAAATGTCCCTGCTTTTAGTTTTAATCAAACCCTTAATATTTTGTTTTCTTATACTAATGTCTCCTATTTATAACCCTAATCTTATGTTTTATTTTTGGAATGTCTCATATTTTTCAATCAAAATTAATTCTATATTTTCTATTTGAAATGCCTACTATATTTCAATCAAAACCCAAATCCTATATTTTCTTTTCCGAATGTCTACTATTATTTAATCGAAACCATAATCCTATGTTTTCTTATTGTAATGTCTCTTATTTTTCATTCAAAACTCTAATCCTATGTTTTTCTTCGGAATTGACTATATTTGAATCAAAACAATAATCCTATATTTTCTTCCCATAATATATGTTATTTTGCAAACAAAACCCAATTCCTAGGGTTTCTAATCTTAATATCTCATATTTATCAGTGTTGAAAAGAAAAAGTAGGTTCGGGTTTTATTCTTCAAAACTGATAATTGTATGTTTTCTTTTTGTAATTTGTCCCATGTTTTCTTTGCATAATGCCTCTTATTTTTTATTAAAATCCTAATCCCATGTTTTGTTTTCAGAATGCCTCCTCTTTTGGAACAAATCCCTAATCTTTTGATTTCATTTGGGAACGTCTCCTATTTTTTAATCAAACCATAATCCTATATTTTACTTTCGGATTGTCATATTTTTCAGTCACAATCTTAATCCTATGTTTTCTTTTCAGAATGCCTTCTATTTTGGAATCAAAACTCCAATCTTAAGTTTTCTTTTTCAGAATGTACATTATTTTTGAATGAAAACAATAATTCTATGTTTTTGTTTCACAATGCCTCATATTTTTTAATCAAACCCCTCAACCAAAGTTTTTTTTAGAATGCCACCTATTTTTCAATCAAAACCCTAATCTTATATTTTATTTTTGAAATGTCTGGTATTTTTTAATCAAAACAATAATCCTATGTTTTTTTCTTTACATAATGTCTCATATCTTTCAATTAAATTTCTAATCCTATGTTTTATTTTCATAATATCTACTATTTTTTATTCAAAACCCTAATCCTAAGTTTTATTTTCGGAATGTCTTATATTTTTCAATGAAAACCTTAATCATATGTTTTCTTGGAATGTCTATTATATTTCAATCAAAACCAAAATCCAATGTTTTCTTTTTTCTAATGTCAACTATTTTTGAATCAAAACCGTAATCCTATATTTTTTTATAGTAATGTCTACTATTTTTCAATCAAAACTCTAATCCTATATTTTCTTTTAGGAATGCCTACTATGTTTGACTCAAAATTGTAATCCTATATCTTATTTTGGGAATATCTCATATGTTACAATCAAAACCCTAATCCTATGCCTTCTATTTTTTAATCAAAAAAATAATCCTATGTTTTTCTTTTCGTAATATCTCGTATTTTTTTAGATTTCAATCAAAACCCTGAACCTATGTTTTCTTTTCGGAATGACTCTTATTTTTAATCAAAATGCTCATCGTATATTTTCTTTTTTGAATCTTTTATTTTTGAATCAAAACCCAACTCCTATCTAATTTTTTGGAAATACCCCCCAATTTTTTGCTTTTTAATCAAAACAATAATCATAAATTTTCTTATAGTAATGTCTCCTATTTTAAATAAAAACCCCGATCCTCTGTTTTCTTTTCAAAATGTACCATGTTTTTAATCAAACCCCTAATTCTCTGTTTTCTTTTCGGAATGCCTACTATTTTTTAATCAAAAACCTAATCCTTTGTTATCCTATATGAATGTCTTCTATTTCTCATTCAAAACCCTAATCCTATTTTTTTCTTATAGTAATGTTTCCTATTTTTCAATCAAAACTCTAATCCTACGTTTTCCTTTTTGTATGCCTACTATATTTGAATATAAACCCTAATTTTATGTTTTCTTTTTGGAATGTCAACAATTATTGTTTAAATAAAAACAATAACATTAAGATAAGAGTCATTACTATTTTTGAATCAAAACCCTAATCCTCTGTTTTCATATAGTAATGGCTCCTATTTCCCATTCAAAACCCTTATCCCTTGTTTTCTTATAGTAATGTCTCTTGTTTTTTAATCAAAACCCTAATTCTATGTTCTATTTTTGGAATACCTACTATATTTGAATGAAAACCTAATTCTATGTTTTTTTTTCGGAATATCTACTATTATTGTTTTGATTAAAAACAATAACATTAGGATTGGAGACATTACTATTTCTGAATCAAAACCTTGATCCTATGTTTTCTTATTGTAATGTCTCCTAATTTTCAATCAAAACCCTAATCCTATTTTTTTATTTTAGCAATGTCTCCTATTTTTCAATTAAAAATCTAATCCAATGTTTTCTTTTCGAAGTCCTATTTTTTAATAAAAACCCTAATCTGATGTTTTCTTTTGGAAATACCCGTATTTTTTGGTTTTAATCAAAACCCTAATCCAGTGATTTATTTTGGTAATGTCTCCTATTTTTCAATCAAAAGCTAATCCTATGTTTTCTTTTCAAAATGTTTCATATTTTTGAGTTAAAACCCTAATATTATGTTTTCTTTTCTTTTTGTAATGTCTGTTATTTTTTAATCAAAACACTAATCCTAAGTTTTCTAATAGTAATGTCTCTTATTTTTAAGTCAAAACCCTAATCCTATTATTTCTTATAGTAATATCTCCTATTTTTCAATCAAAGCTGTAATCCTATATTTTCATTTCGGATTCTGTACTATATTTGAATCAGAACCCTAATCCTACGTTTTCTTTTCGGAATGTCTCCAATTTTCCACGCAAAAGAACAATAGTATGTTTTCTTTTGTTAATAACTCATATTTTTTAGTCAAACCCCTAATCTTAATTTTTTTTAATACTTCTTATTATTTAATCAAAACTCTAATCTTATGTTTCTTTTTTGTATTTCTGCTATTTTTTATTCAAAACCTTAATCATATGTTTTATTTCTGGAATGTCTCATATTTTTCAATCAAAACACTAATCTTATGTTTTCTTTTGGGAATCCCTACTATAATTTAATTAAAACAATAATTCTATTGTTTCTTTTTGGAATGTCTACTATTTTTTAATCAAAACTCTAATCCTATATTTTGTTAAAGTAATGTCCACTATTTTTCAATCAAAACCCAAATCCAATGTTTTTTTTTCCCGAAATGGCAACTATATTTGAATCAAAACCCTAATCGTGTGTTTCCTTTTCAAAATGTGTGCTATTTTGCAAACAAACCCCAAATCCTATATTTTTTTTTGTTAATGTCTCCTATTTATTAGTTTTGAACCAAAACATGAACATATGTGTTATTTTCGCAATGTTCCATATTTTTCAATTAAAAACCTAATCCTTTCTTTTCTTTTCAGGTTGTCTGCTATTTTTGCATCGAGATTCCAATCCTAAATTTTATTTTCGGAACGTGTCCTATTTTTCAGGTTTGAATCAAAACTAGAATGCTATCTTTTGTTTTGGGATTGTCTGCTAATTTTTAATTAAAATGGCACTCCGATGCTTTCTTTTGGGAATGTCACATATTTTTAAATCAAAACCTGAATCGTACATTTTGTTTTCAAAGTGCCTCCTATTATTCAATCAAAACCTTAAGCCTATGTGCTCTTTTCGGAATGTTTACTATTTTTCAATTAAAACCGTAATCCTATGTTTTCTTATTGTAATGTCTCTTATTTTATTTTGTCAAAACACTATTGCTAAGTTTTCTTTTCGGAACGCCTACTATATTTGAATCAAAACCCTAATCCTTTTTTTTTCTTTTCTGAATGTCAACTATTTTAGAATCAAAACCCAAATCCTTTTTTTTCCTTTTTGGAATGTCAATTATTTTTTATTCAAAACCCTAATCCTATGTTTTTTTAGAATGTCTAGTATCTTTCAATCAAAACACAAATCCTTTGTTTTATTTTCTTAATGTCTGCTATTTATTAGTTTTGAATCAAAGCCCTAACCAATGTTTTCTTTTGGCATTGTCTCCTATTTTCAATCTAAAATATAATCATTTCTTTTCTTTTTGGAAAGTATGCTATTTATGAATCAAAACCATAATCCTTTATTTTCTTTTCAGAAAGTGTACTATCTTTGAGTTTTAAATCAATTATCTAATCCATTGTTTCATTTTTGGAATGTCTCATTTTTTTAATCAAAACACTAATCCTATATTTTGTTTTTGGAATCTTTGCTAATTTTTAATGAAACCATATTCCTATGATTTTTTTCTCTTATTGTGTCCTATTTTTTAATCAAAAAGCCTAATCCTATGTTTTCCTATAGTAATGTATCACGCCCAAAACCCGGCTCACCAAACCAAGTGCCAGACAAACGGCCACAGACCCATAAGGCATGAGCCTATAGGCCAGCAAGGCCTCATAATCTGATTTAGGACAAGCAAATCTATAACAAACCAATTGAGTTACAGGATTACAGACTCTATACAGTACACAATACCGGGGTACAAGCAGTCTAAATACAAAATACAAGAATACAGTGATAGAAAAAGACAAGAACTCAAATTTTACAATCGAACCACACCTAAAGACAGTCTTTCAAAGTCCACACTGGCCTACCACTCTTGATCTGAAAAGGATTTAAACAAATCCATGAGTTTACTAGCCAATAGGGTTTATAAATCTCGATTTCAGATATTAAGAATAATTTAAAGTTTAAACATAGTTTAAACAAATACAAAATAAATAATTTAATAGAGGTATAGTTCTCAAGTAATACCGCTATTCAAGATAACTGTAATCAAAAGAATACCAGATTTCAAACCGCAAACAATAATTCGCCAGAAGTGAGCATAAGTCTTCAAAACATAATTTAAACAAAATACAAAGTGAAATATTCTAATAGAAGAATATTTCCAAATATGATTTACAGGAATTCAAAACCCAGAAATATGATATAAAAAATACAGAAACTTCAAGGCAGGACAAAAATTTAAGGCTCTAAGATAATCACGTAAATCACTAACACATAAATGAAAGTGCAATTGATAAAATCAAAATCAAAAGTCAAACCAAAATGTAACTAGATTCCATTGTATGTCTCCAAATCACTATAGACATCGAAGCTATTTGTTTACCATTAGGTGACCCGAGTTCGTAATAACAAAGATCATTTATTATCCCTCAATGACTCGAGACTATATCGAGCTGGCTATTAATTATTTCTACCGAAATCTGATCACGGTGCGAAACTCGATTCTCTTTTTCAGAATTTCTTCTCGTAGAATGTCGGTTTAACCCCCAAATGATCGAGTTGCATATTGCTCATTTGGAGACCAAAAACATCCAGTACATTTCAAAAGCCAAAAATAAAGAATATTCACAGTTTTTCCCCAAATACTCACACGAGCAAATATACAAAATTTTAGAATCCCACTTTAGGGGAAATGACTGAATAAATAGAAGTTATTTACAAAATCATATAAATGAATAAATCATCTAATAAAACCAATCACCCTCGACTTATTAATCGCCAATGTCCCAAGATAATATCAATTCTAACATGTTTTATTTCCAACACTAACTCCAAGATCATACCAAAAAATGCAAAGATATTTTGCAGTACTAAACTTAGGAAAATCTTAAATATTTTTCCTTGTCAAATCATTCACAAAATTTAGTCTCACAAAAGTGAGAAAAATCATGTTACATCTAAAGATTCTACATATAGATGTTATCATGCGCATGTCTTTTTTAATGCATCATAAATCATAATCTACAAATACAATAAACTTGAAATTTTGAAGGCTGAAAAATAAGGTGATAATGAATATTTTCATCGGAAAGCACTTTTGCTTGATTGCATTTATTAAAATCTGGAATTTGAATCTAAATATGCATGTCTCACACATAGAATACCTCCAAGACATGTTATCTAGAATCTATCATATCTTACGTATACATATCTCCCTCGATGTATTCACTTCTAACATTCACCCAAATTAACATTTTCTCTAAACACATATATACCCATCAAACCCTGTACATCTCACTCAATATTATTAATAATTAACATACACCCTTTAAAAACATAATATGCATCCACTATACATTACCTCAAGAGCTTTTGACCTTATCATCATACCTATAAATATGATCGTAACCCCATCGAGTAAGAACAACAGATAAATAATGAAGTGGTTATAACCAAATATTCTAATGCATATGATGCATTAAAGTTTCAAAAATAAGTAGCTTCCATTTATAACATACCTAAGCATAATTACTAATTCCATAACTAATTAGAGCCATAACGTAAAATACATGAAAAATACCTATTCGATCGATAGATAATTTTATAATTAATAACAATAAGCAAGAATACCTAATTAAATAATAGATAATAATTTTTCTGAAAAGAAAATCTTCCAAATAATGAAAACATGAGTTCCCGGGGGATCACTTACTTAAAGAGATTCCTTCAACTCTAAGACCCAAATGACACTAAAGCAACTCTAGGGGTCCATAAGAATGGCTTTGATGTGCTATATGTTGGGGTATTAGAAGTTATCCATCGAGAGAGTGGCATTAGCAAGAGGGACAGAGACAAACATATCACCACCAAAAATACTTTAGCAAAACTAATGTCTTCCTTCCATGATTAATCTTATGAGGTAGATCAAGAATAGTGCACTCAACCTCGTGGAAGAAATATGAGCTATAGCTCTTGCCATAGTTTTAGTCCCTCCACCAACTTCAACAAAGACTTCAACCCTTTAAACACGTCCCTACAAGTCATCATGACAACATCACCAACAAGCACCCAAAATCACTAGCCATACCATCATTGAACATCTTGTTAAACTCCAACTTCTCATCGACCCACATCCCCCAACCGACAAGGAGATAAAACCTCAAAAAGAGTCTCTTTTTGAGCTCCCAACCATGGACTCGAGACATGCGACGAGTCACCATGATTGGGTCTAGGAGCAAGCTAGCGGATGTTGCCTCAATTTCTTAAGCTTAAACAAAAGATAGATATCATCAGTGAGTAGATGCTTTGTCGCTTTGGAAGGATCTTTGTTTCTGGCTATACTAAGCAAACCAGAGTGGTTGTAAGAAGAGACCAAAAGCTTTAACCTTGACGTAGGGGATAGAGAGAGGCGTAGCTTTCACCAATGAGCTCCATCTCTAGCTGAAGGTTTCTAGAGAGAGGGAGAGTGAGAATTAGATAGGTACCAAATAATGTAAACAAGCTCTTCCTCTTTTTCAAGGTTTGCATGGAAATGAGGCCAAGAATCCCAGCTTGAAAGGTATTTACAAATGAATGAAAACAAAGCTAGGGCCCACATAATGTCTCCTATTTCTGATAATTTTAATCAATACCCTAATCTGATGTTTACTTTTTGGAATTTGAATGTCTCATGAATCAAAAATCTTAATCGTATCTTTTCTGAATGCCACTTATTTTCCAATCAAAACCCTAATCAATATGTTTTGTTTTCACACATATACTATTTTCGTGTCCGTTCTAGTCTGGTCGCTAGACCCGGTCTGGAGGGTGTTATTGGCAGCTCCCGACTTGGTAGTAGAAGCCCAGAGTAGATGTTCATCGCTGTCAGGCCTTTGACCGATTAGGACGGGCCCAGATGATGGCTTAGATCCACACGCCTCCTAGCTCTCGGACATGTTGATCTCAGTGTCCAGGGCCGACCACTGGAAGCATTTGCGAAGTTCCTGACACTACCCTTTGTGAGACATCCCACACTTCCAACACATCAGAACGGCCGTCAAACCTCGATACTAGGGAGCACTATCAGAACGTGGTAATCTACGCCACCTGCCTCGAGATGGTGGAGGTCTCACTGTGGCCCTGAAGCAGAGTGCCCCCTAGCAACCCTCATTCCTCGGCTCTTCTTGTAAGGCTGGCCCATCTCCATGCTTCTTCTCATGCAATGCTCTCGAACTCTCGTCTTTGCCTCAACCAGCATCGCTTCAAGCTCGACCGCGACATCTCTCCTTGAGTTTTGCTTTACTTTGCATTGTCATTTCTTTCTCTCTGATGCCCAAGTTTAAACCCATTTCGAAATTTTAAAAAGAACTTCCTTTAGTAGGTGCTAACTCGAACAAAACCGAGCAAATCCTTCAACTTCATGTCTCACTAGCTCAGACTCGTTTTAGTTCCCTTGACCTAGTCTCATAATTTCATGCCTCTTCTGGTCATGATGAAACCAGGTGTAATATTCTTCATCAAATTCTCAGAAAAAGTTGATCCAGCACCCGCCCAAAAATCGATCCGCTTCTTCAAACTTTCCCCAACAAATTCGAGCTCTACCATCCAGTACCACCTAGTAAACTGAGTCTCATATCATCAAAAGTAGCAATCACCCTCTCGAGTCTATTCTTTAGCAAGCATGGCATTACTAGTGCCATCGAGAAGCATCATCCAAAGATATGGAGCTTCCTTCAAGAGCTTAGACAAAGCTATGGCTTGACTGGGACACTGGCTTTTCCTAGGCCAAGCTTATCTACTAGGACCTGTGGTGGTGCTAGTGTGTAGCTGCTGGGGCAGTCTAAGCATATCCTCCAAATATCCTCCAGTAGTCCAAGATGTCCTGATACTCCTGATAGGTGGCTTCTCCCTGAGAAGCTTAATGAGCCCTAAAGGCATCCCATGCTTTCTGTGAGTTGGAGTAGAAGTAGCAATCGGAGCAGCATCTCAAACCCCGGGTTGTGCAAATCGGCGCCACTGCAAGATCATGCCTTGAACTGGCTTCCTACCTATGTGGTGATGAGGATGAGGGCGGGGATGGTTCTCCTCACCTCCCACCTCTATAAACTCTTGGTATAGCTGACAGCTAGGGAAGTAACTCTCCACGAATGCGTGAATCGCTAGGCCGCATTTTCATCTGAAGGAAAACACAAGACAACTCTCGTAAACATTTCTCACATGCAACAAATGCAACCGCTGCTAACGAACTCTGTCACTTGGATCCACTAATTGCAGAACAAAGAGAACAACTTAATCCAATCACCCAAGGAGTTTCAGACTCTAGATTCGAGTGCCTATACCTCTAATCCACGAGACCTAAACCCAACCCAAAGCAGAAATGGCTCACGATACCACCAGCATGTATTATCCTCAAGTCCCATGGTTCCCATATTACGACATGCACCGCCCGCGATAACCGAGAGGTCGAAACGACCTGCACTCAACCTCTAGATCGCCGAGAGCTCATAGCTGCTCCTCGTACAATATTCTATAACAAGAGATTATCAATGAGGACATAGTAACAGCATGGACTAGCAGAACAACATTTGAAATGTGGGTATCAGATGCACATGGAGGAATGGCTAAATAGCAGGGCTTCATAAACAATATATGGAGTAGCCATCCCACGAAAACACTAGGTATAACCTCATATAGCCTGCGATATGGTCTGACCAAATTAGAAAGTCTCCGCGAGAAGTAAACAGCATAGAAGGTATAACATCCTACCGGATCCTTCTAATATATGCAAGTGCTCTTGCAAGTATCCTGCACGACTTAAGAAAACTGCGACAACTCTGCAAGCACTTTACAAGCTTGTACTTGCGATTGTGCTATCTACCAGATTTGACAGAAAGGGACAAGCCTTCTGTGAAACTGTTTCGCCTGCTGAGGGGCTGACCTAACACAGACACACATCTCACCGCTACATGACTCAATAAAAATAAAAGTGCCTAGTATGCTTTCGATTCTCAAACATACGGAAATACATTAACAGCGCAGTATAACTGCCAGAGAATGAATGCGAAGCACCTGCCCAAGCTGTCATCCACGGAATCCATACGAGGGTATAGAATCCAAATTTGTATACATCTATGGTAACACTCAAAATGCTCGAAAACAGCGATACAACAAATCAACGACAGGTAGCATAATTACCTGGGTGATCGCACGTGCTCTCAGACCTGGCCTGCCAACAAGGGCTCATGAAATGACCCACCAAGATCCATTCATGTTGCTACTCGGTTGAACCTGGGACGCAAATGCACTCATATCTTAGGTGGCTCGAACCCTCGGGCATTATCACGCGGTGCTCTCTATGAGCTCTGACAGGATAGACCTCATTTGACTACGCGCACTGCACGCAGGGTCGGCTCGCGGGAAACCTCCTGCGCGCGCGCATGGGTAGATGGGGATCAGCATGTCACCATCAAAAATATTTGGAATGTAACAACCCAGCTTCAGCGCTCAATATACACGGCAGCGTGACAGCATAAGTCTCACTCGCAGAGATCACAGTTTATCGGGACAGCAATCACTCAAAGAGGAATAACTTCATGCACGTCATCAATGGACCCCATTTTCTACCGTAAGAACATCATGTAAGAGTATTCTTTAGCGAAAATATATTTCAAACCTGGCATCATCGCCAATTGGATTCCATTTTTGGTTCATACGTGCCTGGTCACAGGCGGCAAGAATAATCAAGTCTCCTTTGAAAACGCTAAATCCCTGAAAACATATGATTTCACAGCATAGGGTTTTCTTCAAAACACGTGATAGTAGTAGAGAATCTTTACCAACAATTATTAAACAAGCCAAGTCATAAATCATCATGATTTCCAGATCCCTTGGAAGCATGTTTAAAAAGTTTTAACACAAGAAGTTTATCACTATTCAAAGGGAAGAAAATTACGTGTTAGAAAGCACTTGCATGATTTATAGCATGATTTAAGGTAACCCACCCGCCAAACTTGGCGAGGCTAAACCACCGCGCGGTACTTTCCTCCACCCGCGTCCTTTCCCTGATCTAAGTCTCACCTCTTAGAACGTTGAACAAATTCCCAAACAAGCACAAACCTCATCAATGACTGTTCAAGGTGGAAATGAAGAATAATGATGCTACAAAAATGGGATGGAGTGCTGCTCTAGAAGTCGCTAAACACCTCATGCAAAGGAAGATCTCAACATGAACAGAAACTCTCATAGGTCCCACACATTACCAATAAAAGCGAGAAGCAAACTTGGTCGAGTAATTATTCAGCTCGTCAACTTCAAGAGAAATCACAAGAGAATGGAAGAAGACTAGAGACTGCACATAAACACATCCTTACTCCCAAAGCTTCCTCGCAACTAGCCATGAGCGACACTTCCCAGAGAGAAGAAGAGATCTCTGCAGCGTTTATTCTTGATCCAAAGCAAGGGACGATGGGCTCGAGAAGTGGGGGACGCAGTCCTAGAGGAGGAGGGAAGAGTGGAAGGAAAAAGTCCCAAGGAAATGTGCAAAAAGAATGAGATATAAGAAAAGGGACTTTTAAAACGTAAGTATGCCAGACTAGGTCGACCCCTCATACGGCCCATAGTGAACTGTGATGAATCCAGTTCAAAGCTGGAAATTTTCACACTGGGGTCTATCTAGCCCATATGGACAGGCCATGCGTGCTCAAACCCTCGTGCTCAAATGGTGGCTATAAATCCACTCACTCCTTGTCCGATTGACCCTCATTTTTGTTTTTAATTACTTGGGACACCTCTTTAGCACACTTCACACACATTAAAGATTACTCAAGAAAACACATTGAAACATGAGGGAAATGAATATGCATATATATATATATATATATATATATATATAGGCAGAGCATATATATATATATATATATAGCAGTATGAATGTTCCATCATCAGCCATGGATGGAAAAATAGATGATATTACTATAAGTAAATATAGATTATGGTTTTGATTTAAAATAGTAGATATTCCCTAAAAAAAGAAAACATTGGTTAGGTTTTTGATTAAAAATAGAGAGATCTGAAAAAAAGTCTGATAGGATTAGTTTGATTTAAGTCAAGCAAATATATTCTAAGAAGAAGAAATAATAGTATTAGGTTTTGATTGGAGAAACCAAAATTTAGATGACATTCAAAAGAAACATAGGCTTAGATTTTGAAGGAACTAGAGACATATTGAAAGAAAACATAGGACTAGTTTAGATTTAAAAAATAGAGGCATTCAAAAAAATAAAAGGCAAATGATTATGGTTTTCATTCAAAACTAAACAATAGGAGAAATTTAAAAAAAAAAAGCATTGATAGGGAGATATCAAAATAAAATATAGTATTAGGGGTTTTGATAAAAAAATAGGAGACATTAATAAAATAAATTATAGGATTAGTTTTTTGATTGAAAATAGATAAATAGGAGATATTCTGAAAAAAAAAATATAGAATTAATGTTTTGATTGAAAAATAGGAGAAATTACGAAAATAAAAACATAGGATTAGGGTTTTACATCTAAAATAAGAGACATTCAAAAAGAAAACATAGGATTAGAATTTTTATTCAAAAATAGGGAGTAATATTTTTGAAAAAAATATACCTATTAGTGTTTTGATTCAAAAAATAGTAGAATATCCAAAAACAAAAATAGATTTTACATTACTTCCAAAAAATGGACATATTATTAGTAGATTAAAGACCAGGGTTTTGATTCAAAACTAAAAATATTACATTATGAAAGAAAACATGGCACGATTATGGTTTGTCTCAAAAAATAGAACATCTCGAAAGAAAAGAAATTATTAGATTTTGATTGAAAACAGGAGTCATTTCCAAAGAAAAATGATAGTATCATTGTTTGAAACCAAATATACTACATGCAAAAAAATAAACATAGGATTTGGGTTTGACTTGAAATAATAGATATTACAATAAGGTTACAAGATTATTGTTTTTAATGAAAAATAGGAGAGACATTAATATATATAAAAACATAGATTGGGTGTTTTGTCTTCAAAAATAGGTAGACATTCTAAAAAAAAAAAACATAGGGTCTGGAATAAAACATAGGATTAGATTATTAAAATAACAGACATTCTGAAAATAAACATAGGATTATTGTTGATTGAAAACAGAAGACATTCCCAAAATAAAAATATAAGATTAGGGTTTTGCTTAAAAAATAGGAGGACATCCAAAAACATGTGATTAGGATTTTGGATTAGAAATATGAGACATTATGAAAATACAGTACACTTATTGTTTTTTGATTCAAAAATAGTGCATATCTGCAAAAGAAAACATGTAGATTAGTTTCATTCAAAAATAGAGGCATTAGCTGAAAGAACAGAAGTTAAGTGGTTTTGACCGAAAGATAGATTTATTATCTCCGAAAGAAATATAGCGATTAGGTTTTGATTAAAAAATAGTAGGCATCGCAAAAGAAAACATTGATTAGCAATTTTAGATTCAAATAGGTGACATTCTAAAAAAGAAATAGACATTACAAAGAAAATTACATTATTTTGATTAAAAAATAGTACATTCTACAAAAAAAGAGCAATATAAGATTAGATTTTGATACAAAAAGGTGGCGGGTATTCAAGTAAAAAATAGTATCGTAGATTTTTATTGAAAATGTGAGATCCACTACTTAAAATAAACATAGAATTAGTTTTGATTAAAAATTATCAAAGATTCCAAACAAAAGATAGGGATTAGGATTTTGATCTGCCAAAATTAGAGCATTCCTGGAAAATAGATGAAGGATTAGGTTTTTGATTCAAATTGAAGAATAGGGTCATTATCTTCGAAAGTTGTTACAGATTAGGGTTTTGATTAAAAATGATAGATTATTCAGAAGAGAAAGAAAGACTAGATTTTTATTGAAAAAGCAGGAAAAATTGTTGTCGCCAGCGTTGGTGGTTTGATTCAAATGATACATGAAACATTATTAGAAAAATGTAGGATTTAGTTTCCCACTGAAGATATATTAATACTATGCAAGTATTTGGGGCTTGAATGAAAATAACAAACACATTATAAGAAAAAGAGTTTTGATTCAAAATGCTCAGACATTGCTAAAGAAAAACATAATACTTGGGTTTTGATTAGTGCAACATGAGATGCCTAAAAAGAAAAACAGCAGATTATGTTTGGTTAAAAATAGGGACACAATGCCATTAGAAAATATAGGGATTAGGTTTTGATTAAACCTAAAAATAGAGGAATATTTGCAAAAAAGAAAACATAGATTATGGTTTGCCTGTGTCACAGACTACTAAAAGAAAAATAGATTATGGCTACTGAAAAATATGAGACACGCTTCAAAAAGGAAAAACATTAGTTATTATTAGTTTTGATTAGCGTGATCTCCCCCAAAGAAAACAGATGATGATTTGCTTTAAAAATAGAGGAATCAGCAAAAAATAACAGGCTTGGGGATTTGCTTTTTTTCGAGTTAAATTTAAAGAAATTCCAAAAAGATTAGATAAAGTCCTTAGTTTATAGTAGTAATGCATGTTTGCCACCTATTTTATCTCTAAAATACTAATCCCAGTTGGTTTCATAAGTAACGTTCCTTTTTCAATACACAAAACCTGAAAAATCATACATTTTATTGTAACGTTCTCCTATTTCTCAATCGAATTTTAACCCCTTCATTTTTCGCCGATAATTTCACCTATGTTTCAATCAATACACAACTTTATGTTTTATTTTCTGAATGACCCTTTATTTTTTTTTTCTCAAACAAAATCCCGACTTTGACAAGTTTCTAATATTTGATATGGAATCAAAACCCAACCTTGTGTTTTTTTTTTAAATACCTCCCAGTTTTTCATTAAAAACATTAATCTTGCTTTCATCCGGGAATGTCTAGTATTTTTTTATTCAAAATTTAATTTATGTGTTTTCTTTTTTGAATGTAATAGTATATTCCAATCAGTAACCCTAATCTTTCTCTCATTTCAGATTAGCTTTTAATCAAAACCCCATCCCTGGTTTCTTTTAAATACCTCCCCCTAGTTTTTCAATAAAACATTAATCTTATGTTTTCATCCGGGAATGTTCAGCATTTTTTTTTAGTCTTCAAAACTAATCCTATGTTTTCTTTTTTGAATGTGTCATATATCTCAACTATAACCCCTAATCCTCTCGCTTTTTCTTTTTGAGTGCTTCATTTATATTTGCAATCAAACCAGAATCCTATGTTTTATTTTTTGAATATCTACTATTTTTAATCAAAACCTAATCCAATGCTTCAGAGGCTAATGTCACCCATTTTCAACTCAAACCCAACATTATGTTTTTTTTTTTTTTTGAAATGCTCAATTTATTTGGGAATGAAATCAATAATCCCAGTTTTTTCCTTCCAATGGTCTTATTTTTGCTAAGGAAACCCAAATCCCGGCAAGCTCTTTTTCTTAGTCATGCCTCCTATTTATTAGTTTGAATGCGAAAACCCCAACCTATGTTTTCTATTTGGAATCTCCCTATTTTCAATAAAAACCATCCTTTTTCTCTTTTTAGAACGTCGTACCATTTTTTGTGTCAAAACCCCACGTTATTTTTTTTTTTTGAATATGTCCTATTTCTTTTTCGCTTGAATCAAAACCCTAATGCTTTTGTTTTCTTTTCATATGTCTCATTTCTTTTCAATCAAATCAATTATCCTATCTTTATTTTATGAATGTCTCCGCTAATTTTTAACTCCCAACCATAACCGATGTTTTTTCACTGTTTCATATTTTTCAATCCAAATTCTAATCCTATTTTTTCTTTCTTCCCAAGAACGCCTACTATAAAGTTTCTAGCCATCAATAAATTTATGTGTTCTATTGTTAATATTCAGTATTTTTTGAATGAAAATCAAAATCCTAAGGTTGTTTATTGTAATGTCTCCTGCCTTCCAATCAAACCGCCACGGTATGGTTATTTTTTCACAGATGCTCACAATATTTGAATCAAACCGTAATTCTTTATTTTCTTTTGAAAATGATCATTGCTTTTTGAACAAACCTTATCCCAGTGTTTTCTTATAGTCATGTTCCTGCTCATTCAAAACCATAATCCCAAGTTTTATAATGTTCCTACCAATGAAATCTCCATTCCTATGATTACTTTTTTCCTAATGTACTATATTTCAGGAATCAAAACAGAATGACACATTTTTTTTGAATTCTTGTTTTTAATGAAAAATGATAACTTTATATTTTCTTTGTAAATGTTTGGCGGCTTATTTATTCAAAAGCCCTAATCAATGTTTTATTTTCGGAATGTCCTTTATAGTTTTCAAATCAATACACATTAATCTAATGCTTTAAGTTTTTAATGCTTATTTATATTTCAATCAAAAAAAATGTAAACTTAGGTTTTGTTTTTGAATGTCAACTGGCTTGGAATCAAACCCCTCAACCTGCTTATCTTATAATACTGTCTCCTGGCGTTTCAATTCGAAACCCTAATCAGATGTTTTATTTCGAATGTCACTATATTTGAATCTAAACACCAATCGTATGTTTTCTTTATCACCTACTATATTTGTTTGAATCAAAATTCTAAATTTCTCACGCTTTTTTGAATGTTCTGTAAACAAACTCTAACCTATGATTTGGCTCTTTTTTGTAATGTCTCCCTATCAACGCTTTTGAATCAAAACCCCCTGTAATGTTTTTGTTTTCTCGCTTCTGTAATCGTCTCTTATTTTTTTCACAATCAAAACAAAATCCTTTCTTTTTATTTTTTGAATGTCTCATTTTTAACCCAAACCTAATCCTACAAGTTTTTATTAAATGGTTATATTTTTAAGGTTCAATTAAACACTAATCCTTTGTTTTTCGCACTTATTTTTTGGAATCAAAACCCTTTAATTCCTTATCTTTTTTGTTTTGGGAAGTAGTTGCTTTTAATTAAACCTAATCCAGTTTTCCTTTCGTAATGTCTCATTTGTCAATCAAAAAAATGATCTTATTTCTTTTCTTTTTGAGTGCCTTATTTTCCAATCAAAATTTTTAATCATATAGTGTTATTTTCTAAATGTTCTGCTGGGTTTTAAATCAAAAACCCTAATCATGTTTATTTATAGTATTGGTTCTATTTTCAATCAAAACCCACGTTAGTTTTCTTTT
>NC_052490.1:22888007-22935227 GCF_009730915.1 Dioscorea cayenensis subsp. rotundata | reverse complement strand
ATCAATCAAAACCCTAATCCTCCCATGTTTCTGCTTAGGAATGTCTACTAGTTTTGAATGAAATCCCAAACCTATGTTTTCTTTTTCCGAATGTCTCTTATTTTTCAATAAAAAAACCTAATCTTTTCTTTTCTTTTAGTAATGCCTGCAATTTTTGAATCTAAACCCTAATCCTATAATGTGTTCTATTTTTCAGTTTTGAATCAAATCCCAAATCCTTTCTTTTCCTTTGAAATGCCTCACTATTTTTATTCAAAACACTAATCCTATCTTTTGTTTTGGGAATATTTGCTAATTTTTAATCAAAACACTAATCCTATGTTTTCTTTTCATAATGTCTCTTATTTTTTAATCAAAATCATAATCCTCTGTTCTATTATTGTAATGTCGCCTATTTCCACTAATTTTTAATCAAAACCTTAATTTGATGTTTTCTTTTCAGAATGTCTCATATTTTTCAATCAAAACCCTAATTATATGTTTTCTTTTAGGAATGCCTCCTATTTTTCATTCAAAAACCTAATAAAATGTTTTCTTTTCAGAATGTCTACTATTTTTTAATTAAAATCCTAATCCTATATTTTCTTATAGTAATGTGTGCTATTTTTTAATCAAAACACTAATAATAGGTTTTTCTTTTGGGTATGCCCCTATTTCAGATTCAAAACAATAATCTTACGTTTTCTTTTTGGAATGTCTCATATTTCTTACTGAAAACAATAATCGTTTGTTTTCTTTTCAGAATGTCTCATATTTTTCAATCAAAACCCTAATCCTATATTTCCTTTTCAGAATCCCTACTATTATTATTTTGATTAAAAACAATAAGATTAGGATAGGAGACATTAATATTTTTTTAATCAAAACCCAGCCTATGTTTTCTTAAACTAATGTCTCATAGTTTTTTTTTATCAAAACTCTAATCCTATTGTTTCTTTTCGGAATGGCTACTATATTTGAATCAAAACCCTAATGTATGTTTTCTTATTGAAATGTCTCATACTTTTCACTCAAAATACTAAGCATGTGTTTTGCTTGTCCAAATGTCTATTATATTTTATTCAAAACCCTACACCTATATTTTCTTATAGTAATGTCTCCTATAGTTGAATCAAGACCGTAATTCAATGTTTTCTTTTCACAATGTCTCTTATTTTTCAATCAAAAACCAAATCCTATGTTTTCTTTTCGGAATATGTCCTATTTTTCTGTTTTAAATCAAAACACTAATCCTTTGTTTTCTTTTTGGAATGTCACCAATTTTTTTAATCAAAACACTAATATCTTCTTTCTTTTCTTAATTTTGACTATTTTTGAATCCAAAAACTAATACAATGTTTTCTTATAGTAATGTCTCATGTATTTCAATCAATACACTAATACTATGTTTTCTTATAGTAATGTGTACTATATTTTAATCAAAAACCTAATAATTGGTTTTTCTTTTGGGTATGCCCCTATTTTTTATTCAAAACCCTAATCTTAAGTTTTCTTTTGGGAATGTATCATATTTCCTACTCAAAATAATAATTGTTTGTTTTCTTTTCAGATTTTCTCCTATTTTTCAATCAAAATCCTAATCCTATATTTTCTATTCGGAATCCCTACTATTATTGTTTTGATTGAAAACAATAAGATTAGGATAGGAGACATTATTATTTTTTAACCGAAACCCTAAACCTATGTTTTCTTATAGTATTATATCCTATTTTGCATTCAAAACCATAATCCTATGTTTTCTTACAGTAATGGCTCCTATTTTTCAATCAAAACCCTAATCCGATGTTTTCTTTTCGGAATGGCTACTATATTTGAATCAAAACCCTAACGTATGTTTTATTTTTGAAATGTCTCATATTTTTCACTCAAAACACCAATCCTTTGTTTCCTTATTGAATGTCTCCAATTTTTTAATTAAAACCCTAATACTTTCTTTCTTTTCTTAATTTCAACTATTTTTGAATAAAAAAACTAATCCAATGTTTTCTTATAGTAATGTCTCCTATTTTTTCAATCAATTCTTTTCCAAATGCCTAGTATATTTCAATCAAACAACTAAACCTTTGTTTCCTTTGGGAATGTCTGCTATTTTTGAATCAACACCTTAATTTTATATTTTCTTTTGTAGATGTCCCTTATTTTGCAGTTTTTAATCAAAAATCTAATCATGTGTGTTTCTTATAGTTATGTCTCCTATTTTTCAGTCAAAACCAAATGCAATGTTTTCTTTTTGTAATGTCACAAAATTTTCAATCAAACCCTAATCCTACGTTTTTTCAAAGTGTAGTATTTGTCATTTTTGAATCAAAACCATAATCCTTTTTTTCTTTTCAGAATGTCTATTATTTTTTAATCAAAAATCTAATTCGATGTTTTCTTTTCGCAATGTCTCCTATCTTTCAATTAAAATTTGAATCCTATGTTTTTTTTTCTTAATGTCTCCTATTTATCAATTTTGAATCAAAACCCTAATATATATTTTCTTTTCGGAATGTCTCCTATTTTTCAGTCAAAAACCTAATCCTTTCATTTCTTTTAGGAATGTCTGGTACTTTTGAATAAAAACCTTAGTCCTATATTTTCTTTTCAGAATGTGTCCTATTTTTCAGATTTGAATCAAAACACTAAGACATTGTTTTCTTTTGAGAATGTATCATATTTTTATTCATAACCCTAATTCTATCTTTTGTTGTGGGAATTTCGGATATTTTTAATCAATACCCATCCTATGCTTTTCTTTTTGGAATGACTCCTATTTTTGAACGAAAACCTAATCTTATGTTTTTTTTAGTAATGTCTACTATTTTTTTAATAAAAACAATAATCATATGTTTTCTTTTCGTAATGTCTCATATTTGTTTAATCAAAACCCTAATCCTAAGTTTTCTTAAAATGACTCCTATTTTTGAATCAAACTCCTAATCTTATGTTCTGAATGTCTGTTATTTTTAAATCAAAACAATAATCTTATGCTTTCTTTTTGTAATGTCTCGTATATTTCAATGAAAACACTAATCTTAAGTTTTCTTTTTGTAGTGGCTCCTATTTTTGAATCAAAACACTAATCCTATGTTTTCTTTTGGAAATGTCTGCTATATTTGAATCAAAACCCTAATCCTATAATTTCTTTAGGAAATGTTCCCTATTTTTTGGTTTTAATGCAAACCCTAATCCTATGTTTTTTTATAGTAATGTCGCCTATTTTGATTGCAAAAATACTAATGTCTCTTATCCTAATCCTATGTTTTCTTTTGGATATATGGTATTTTTGAATCAACCACCTAATTGTAAGGTTTCTTCTTGAAATGTCAACTATTTCTCAATAAAAACCCTAATCCTTAATTTTCTTTTGGAAATGTTCCCTATTGTTTTATTTTAATCAAAGCTTTAATCTCATGTTTTCTTATAGTAATGTCATCTATTTTGATTACAAAAATACTAGTGTCTCTTATCCTAATCCTATGTTTTCTTTTGGTAATGTATGGTATTTTTGAATCAAAATAGTCATCGTATGTTTTCTTCTTAATATTTCAACTATTTTTCAATCAAAACCCTAATCCTTACTTTTCTTTTTGAAATGTCTGCGATTTTTTAGACAAAACCCTAATCCTATGTTTTTTTGGGAATGTGTCCTATTTTTCAGTTTTGAATCCAAACCCTTATACTTTGTTTTCTTTTCGGAATGCCTACTATATTATAAAATAAAATCGTAATCCTTTGTTTTTTTTCGGAATATCTCATTTTTTTTAATCAAAACCCTAATAATATCTTTTGTTTTGGGAATATCAGCTAATTAGAAATTCAAACCATAATCCTATGTTTTCTTTTCGTAATGCCTCATAATTTTTAATTAAAAACTTAATCTTCTGTTACCTTTTCTTAATTCTTTTTATTTGTAAATAAAAATTCTAATCATATGCTTTCCTTTTGGAATGCACCTATGTTCTCTTTAGGGTTTTGATTAAAAAATAAGTGACATTACTATAAGAAAACATGGGATTAGTGTTTTGATTGAAAAATAGTAGATATTCCAAAAAGTAAACATAGGATTAGGATTTTTATTCAAAAATATGACTCATTATGAAAAGAATAAATAGGCATAGATTCTGAAAACAAAAGACAAGATTACGGTTTTGAGTAAAAATAAATAAGACATTCCGAAAAGAAAACAAAGGATTAGGGTTTTGATTCCAAAGTGAAAAATAGGATACATTCAAAAACAAAACATAGGATTACGTTTTTTGATTCAAAAATAGAAGTTATTTCCAAAATAGAACATAGGATTATATTTTTGACTGAGAAATATGAGACATTCCAAACTAGAAACATATGATTAGTGTTTTGATTCAAA
The DNA here is from genome assembly GCF_009730915.1 of Dioscorea cayenensis subsp. rotundata. Classification (NCBI taxonomy): domain Eukaryota; kingdom Viridiplantae; phylum Streptophyta; class Magnoliopsida; order Dioscoreales; family Dioscoreaceae; genus Dioscorea; species Dioscorea cayenensis. The sequence continues at coordinate 22,930,876 of NC_052490.1, read as the reverse complement.
AATAACAGATATTCCTAATAGAAAACATAGGGTTGGGGTTTTGATTGAAAAATACGAGACATTCCGAAAGGAACAAGAGTATTAGTGTTTTGATTAAAAATTAGGAGACATTACTAAAATAAAACATAGGATAAGAATTACAATTTTTATTCAAAAATAGAAGGCATTACGAAAAAAAATATAGGATTGTGGTTTTGATTCAAAACCAAAAAATAGTGACATTCCGTAAAGAAAAACATAGGATTAGAGTTTTGATTGAAAAATATGAGACATTACGAATAGAAAACATATAATAAGGGTATTGATTGAAATCTAAAAAATATTAGATTTTCAAAAAATGAAAACATTACGAGTAGAAAACATTGAATTAGAGTTTTGATCCAAAAATAGGAGACATTCCTAAAAGAAAACATAGAATTATTGTTTTGATTGAAAAATTGAAAATAGGTGACATTCCACAAGTAAGATATAGGATTGTAGTATTGATTTAAAACTGAAAAATAGGAGACATTACAAAAAGAAAGCATAAACTTAGGTTTTTAATTTAGCAAACATTCTTAATATAAAACATAGGATTAGTGTTTTCATTCAAAACCAAAAAATAAAAGACATTCACAAAAGAAAATATAGGATTAAGGTTTTGGTTCAAAACTAGAAGGCATTCCATGAAGAAATAATAGGATTGTGTTTTGGATGGAATGCCAAAATTTATGTGACATTCAATAAAGCAAAAATAAGATTACGGATTTAGTTAAAAACTAGGAGACCTATCGAAAAGAAACATAGATTAGGGTTTAGATTAAAAAATAGGAGACATTCCGAAAATACTTCAAATGATTAGGGTTTGCATTCAAAACCAAAAAATTGGAGATATGCGGAAAAGAAAACAAGTATAAGGGTTCGATTAAAAAATTGGAGACAATATTCTGAAAAGAAAAAAAATATAATTACTGTCTTGATTGTAAAATAGGAGATATTCTGAACATAATATGAAGGATTAGGGTATTGACTGAAAACCAATAAATAGAAGACATTACGAAAAGAAAACATAGAATTAGTGTTTTTATTGAAAAATATGAGACATTGTGAAAAGAAAACAAAGGATTAGGGTTGTAATTCAAAAATAGGAGACATTCTGAAAGAAATCATAGGATTAAGATTTTTAATTAGAAATATTATGAAATGAAAAACATAAGATTAGGGTATTGATTCAAAAATAGTAGATATTCCCAAAACAAAAAATAGGATTAGGTTTTTGATTCAAAATTGGAAAATAGGACATATTTTGAAAAGAAAACATAGGATTAGGGTTTTGTTTCAAAATTAATTGACAATCCAAAAAGAAAATAAAGGATTAGGTTTTTGATTGAAAAATAGGAGACATTCTGAAAAGAAGACATAAGTTAGGGTTTTGATTCAAAACTTAATAATAGGAGACATTATGAAAAGATCAACATAGGATTCAGGTTTTGTTTGCAAAATTGGAGACATTCTAAATAGAAAACATAGGATTAGGGTTTTGATTCAAATATAGTAGACATTTGAAAAAGGAAACATAGGATTAGGTTTTGATTAAAATCCAAAAAATATGGGGCATTTCCAAAACAAAACTTTGGATTATAGTAATGTCTTTTATTTTTTTAATCAAAAAATCCTATGTTTACTTTTCGTAATGTCTCATATTTCTCAATCAAAACAATAATCCTATGTTTTATGTTCTTAATGTCTCCTATTTATCAGTTTTGAATCAAAACTTGAATCCTATGTCATATTTTCTTAATGTCTACTATTTTTTTATTAAAAACTCTAATCTTAAAGTTTCTTTTCATAATGCCTCCTATTTTTGAATCAAAACCCTATTTTTGAATTAAAAACTCTAAGCATAGGATTAGCTTTTTGATTAAAAACCAAAAGATAGGTGATATTTCCAAAGCAAAACATAGGATTAGGGTTTTGATTAAAAAATAGCAGACATTTTCGAAAGAAAAAATAGCGTTAGGGGTTTGATTTAAAACTCATAAATAGGAGACATTAAGAAAAAAACATAGGATTCATGTTTTGAATGAAAGATATGCGACATTATGAATAGATAGGAGACATTCTGAAAGGAAAACATAGGATTATGGTTTTTATTCAAAAGTATGAGTCATTCCAAAAAGAAAACATAGGATTAGGATTTATATTCAAATATAGGAGGCATTACAAAAACAAAACATAGGATTAGGGTTTTGATTAAAAAATAGTAGACATTCCGAATGGAAAATATAAGATTAGGGTATTGATTTAAAAAAATATGAGGCATTTTGAAATGAAAACATAGGATTAGGGTTTTGATTGAAAGATAGAAGACATTCCGAAAATAAAGCATAAGATTTGGGTTTTGATTAAAAAATAAAAGGTATTCTAAAAAAACATAGGATTAGGGTTTTGATTTAAAAATATTTGACATTTCTATAATAGGAGCCACTTCCATTATAGAAATGTCCCAACATTGGAATGCCTATTATATTTGACTCAAAACCCTAATCCTATGTTTTCTTTTACGAATGTCTCCTTCTTTCAATCAAAATCTGAAAAACTTTCTTTCAAAACCCGAGTCCGATTTTTCCTTTTTGGAGTGTGTCTTATTTACAGTTTTGAATCAAAACCCTAATAATTTATTATCGTTTTGGAATGTCTTATTTTTTGGAATCAAAACCCTAATATTATCTTTTGTTTTGGGAATGTCTACTAAATTTTTATCAAACCCCTAATCCGATGTTTCTTTTTCTTAATGTCTCATATTTTTCAATCAAAACCCTAATCCTATATTTTCTTTTTGGAATGCCACCTATTTTTCAATCGAAACCCGAATCCTATGCTTTCCAATAGAAAACATAATATTAGGTTTTTATTCAAAAATATAAAATTATGTTTTCTTTTCGAAATGTCTCCAATCTTTTAATCAAAACCGTAATCCTATGTCTAATATTTATTGCTTTTCAGTCAAAACACTAATAATATGTTTTCTTTTGGTAGTGTCTACTATTATTAAATCAAAATAATATTCATATGTTTTCTTTACGGATTGTGTAATATTTTTCAGTTTTGAACAAAAACAATAATACTTTGTTTTCTTTTCAATATGCCTACTATATTATAAAATAAAACCCTGATCCTATGTTTTCTTTTCAGAATGTCATCTAGTTTTAAGTTTTGAATCAAACCCCTAATCTTATATTTTCTTTTGAGAATGTGTCCTAGTTTTCAATCAAAACAATAATCCTATCTTCTGTTTTGGGAATGTTTGCTAATTTTTAATCAAAACCCTAATCCTATGCTAATCCTATGATTTGTTTTGGAATTTCTTCTATCTTTTAATCAAAACCAGAATCCTATGTTTACTTTTCTTAATGTCTCCTATTTATCAATTTTGAATCAAAACCCTAATCCTATATTTTCTTTTTGAAATGTCTGCTATGTTTCTTTTTGTAAATGTCCTTTATTTGTTTGTTTTGAATGACAACCCTAACCTATGTTTTCTTTTTGGAATGTCTCCTATTTTTTAACAAAAACACCTAATCTTTTCTTTTTCAAATTGGATTAGGGTTTTGAATCAAAACCCTAATCTTATGTATTCTTTTGGGAATGTCATCTAAATTTATGTTTAGAATCAAAACCCTAACCTATGTTTTATTTCAGAATGTCTCTTCTTGTTCAAAAACCTAATCATTTCTTTTCTTTTCAGAATGTCTCCTATCATAACATTACTGATAAATAGTAGACATTAAGAAAAGAAAACATGGTACTAGGGTTTTCAATCAAAACCGTAATCTTATGTTTTCTTTTCGAAATGTTTCATATTTTTAATCAAAATTCTAATCAAAAGTTTTTTTGGAGTGCCTGCTTTTATTTAATCAAACCCTTATCTTATATTTTCTTTTGGGAATGTCTCCTATTTTTCAATCAAAATCCTAATCCTATGTTTTCTTTTTGGAATACATACTATATTTGAATCAAAACCCAAATCGTATGTTTTCCTTTCAAAATGGCTCCTATTTTTTATTAATCAAAAGCCTAATCGTATCTTTTGCTTTGGAAATGTCCCCTATTTATCAGTTTTGAATCAAAAACCTAGCTTATGTTTTCCTTTGATAATGTCTACTATTTTTTAACCAAAACCCTAATGATTTTTTTTTCTTAATGCCGCTACAAGAAAACTGTTAATTACTAACAGAATTTACCCAGGAAACATTTTGCTGGGTATTTCACTAGGAAATAGCTATGGTTTAGAAATGAATCATTAGATATAAAGGTTAAAAACATTACCCAGGGATTACACAAGGAAATACCTATTAAAGTGAAATTTCATAAATAAAAATTTAATTTTTGAGTAAAAAATATCATCCATTTTTATTAAGAAAAATACTAAAATTATATTTATAATCACAATTCTTTTTAAAAAATAAATAATAAATTGAAAATCAGATTAATCTTGAGTTTGTTTAGTAACCAAAAATTTGTAGCTACAAAGAAGTTCTAAAAAAATCCCAATTAATTATTTTGGTAATTTAATTTTCTAAAAATATTTTGTTTGGATTATTTTCTAAGAACAATTAAGAAATTGAATTTTAATAACAATTCCCAGGTAATTATACCACAATATACATAAAACCAATGCCAGGTCCATGATCTCTGTCTCCTTTTCACCCAAACCCTAATCTTTTTCGCCGACATTCTCATCGCTAAGGTCATCGAAGGGCACATCGTGCTGGCATTGGGGCCGTGTTCATCACTCCGCACGTCGCCAGCCACGTGAGCCCGACGCCATCACTCCACCCCAACGCTAGATTCGAGGTCTATCCCGCCCAATTGGTAACACACACACACACACTCTACCCCCACAACTCTCAAGAAGACACACCTCGCGATCACCGCCATTCTAGAGTTAGAGCTCTAGCTCCAAAGAGGTTGAATCTTCGTCTTCTCCCCCGTTCTCTGTAATTATTGCGAAATTTATAGTAAATGATTAGAAAATTCAAGTCATTGGCCCTGATTTAATTCTGGTTTCATAGATCCTCTTTTTATTCTCCTGATGAGCTTTCATGAATGTTTTTCTTTTATGTTTTCTTTATTTTGATTCAGTTAGATTGTAATTTTAGGTTTGATGTTGTGTTGATTGGATTTCTTTAGGGTAAGAGATGCTGCTCGCTTAGGAATTTCAAGCTATTGATCCTGTTTTGTTAATGCTTTTGTTGATTTCTTTGTGTTAGTGCACTTGAGATTGTGGTTTTAGTTTTGTTATTTTCCTTATTGAATTCCTTTGAATTATCAGATACTTTTAACTTATGATGCACTCTTTTATTGTGATCTTGAGTTTGAAAATCTACTGGTCAATGTTGTTATTCATATATCTTCTCTTTGATTCTTCGGATGATCTTTCTTGAATGCATTCTCCAAGTTTTATTATCTTCTTGATTGAAGTCTTTCAGGTTATGATCGATATTGCTAATTTATTGTGATTTGATAATTGAACCTCGAGCAAATGATTAGGAATTTTTAGCTATTCATCTTGATTCAATGTTGGTACTCATAAATCCCCTCATTTATTCTCATGATGAGATTTTTTGAATGCTTTCGTTGCTTTCTTTCTTTTGATTAAATTGATACTAAAATTTTAGGTCATGAAAGGTTTCAAGCTTATTTTGTACTGATTAATTGTGATCTTGGAGATTGAATCTAGTAGAGCAAAGGACTAGGAGTTTCAAGCTACTGATCTTGATTTAATGGTGGTTGTGCTTTCATATCATTTCTTTGTTATGATTTTCTTCAGTTTATGAAAATTTCCATCTTGAAAAAATGCTTTAGAATTTCAAGTTGTTGTATCTGATGATTATCATCCATTGTTGCTATCCGGAGATCCCTTCTTTGATTCTCCTAAGGTGTTTTCTTGAATCCTCTATTTTGATACAATTGAGATTGTAATTTTAGGATCATTGTTTTCTATTATTGAATACTTTCTGTTATGAGAATTTTTTATCTTATATAAACATGATCTTCAAGATTGAATTTAAAGGCTTCTCAGCTTTGTTCAACTCTTCACTTAGGTTATTGTTCAAGCTAAGGTTGATATTGAGTTATTGATCAATAAAAGCATTGGTGTTTAAATTTATGCATACACTTTTGAATTTTGATGAATGATAAGGTTGATACTTACATTACAGGTCTGTCCTAATATTATTAATCCATAATGGCAGCAACCATGATGATCTCTTAGTGAAAAATAAAAGAATAGATTATGGGTGTAAGTGTTTTTTAGTGATTAGTTTGGGTATGGTTTATGTTGCATGTTTCAGTTTCAAGCTTGATTGCATTCATATGGTTCTTGATTAAGATGTACATAAGCTTGAACTTATTGGAAAAATAAGTCATTTAGTTTAAAGCTTGCTCTTAATCACAAATACAAAGCTTAATTAATGCTCTTCATGAATGTATTTCATTGTTCTAGTTCCATGATGGTGAGTAGAAACCTTAGCTTGTAAGGTTTGTTTATTATTTTTTAAGAATGAAGACCTTGTTTACTATTCTAATGTTTGAATTCATTATAGTCGACAGAACCAACCATTACATTGTTCTCTTATCATCAACAGGCAAGCCCCATGTTACTCATTGGTACTAGAATTAATTATGTTCCGCTATTGTTTTCCTAAAACAATCACCATAAATTGGTAATGCTTAGCTATTTATCGTAAAGGACATGGACAAGTGGACAATATAAATTGCATGAATTAATAAGCTAAGACACGAAGCAAATAAGGGTAGGAAGCAGGAAACTGTTCAACTTTTGTGGTCCTCATTGCCATATAGCTGTCCTACTTCTATTAGTACTGGTGGGCTTGCATGCATATATATGTTCACTGATAGAACACATACAAAGCACACCATCCATGTTTCTGAACCTCAGAAGTTTCAATGGTGCAATTGAAGCAGTTAAAGATATGAAAGTGGGGCAACTTCCGCACTACTGAGCTGGTCTATTTTGGCCTTTGGTTGCATTTGTTCCCAGACTTGATTTTGGTCTGACAAACAATTTGTTATTTCATTTTTATCTTATTACTTTATGTGTTTTTTATGTGTTTCTTCTTCATCTTTTCATGTGTTCTCAGACATTGCAAAGATTGCTGCAGAGATAGGAACTGATCGAGTAGATGTATAATTAAGTACGTTTCCTAATTTTATTTACTTTAACTTACATAAGAATTTTTAAAAAATCTCTATTTTTTTATGCATTTTTAGGGTTCCATATCATAACAAGAGCATGTCATTTGAAAATGATTTTTTTTAAAATAAGGTTTATAGTTTTCTTTTGGTTCCGTTGGTAGACAAATTTGGATTTATAAATTCGAGGTCATGGCTTGTTTTTGGAGAAGGATGTAGGTTGTTTGTGATGAAATAGGATTAAAGCTGATCTAAAACCATCATAGAAAGTAGCACAAATCATTTCTGTTGATGAGGTTCTCAAAAGCATTGACTTCGCATTCTAGTTTCATTCAATTGGAAAATTTTAATATAGAGTTCATGGTGCAGTAGTCCACTAAATTACAAAGTCTTGCTCATGATGGTGGACTTTGATTAGTTATTATTAATTGAAGAATTAATGAGTTAAGACTTCTATATAATGTAAAATATGTTGATAGATGTTACCCGAGGTTTTTGTTATTAAAAATCTATCAAGAAAGTGGAAAACCAGTGTTTTTGTTATTAAAAAATGTTTATATAATTTTTCTATTAAAAGAATATATATATATTCATTTAATTCAGAATTTATAAAAGATCTCTGACAACATGCATGCATTAATACATTTATTGTCTTTTGAGAGATGAGGAAAAGCTAGCTTGAAGAGTAGAGCGTGTGTGTAAATATATATATATGAGAGTTTAGTTAAGGTTTAATATTGTTAATTAAATGAGGTTCATTTATGTGCATGCATTGTGGCTAGTTAAGTATGTACTTGTTTAGGTGTATATATATAGAGTTCTTCAAAATAAGTGAAATTATTAGGAAAACTTTATATGCATGTTTGTTTGTTTGCTCTTTATTTCATCTACAATCTTTCTTTCTTTTTCTTTTTCTTTTCTTTGTGGCAGTGCTTTAGGAAAAGGCTTTTGATTATTAGGTAGTAATTTAATTTCTCATGAAAGTAGTCTATTTAATGTAGCATGTTCCCATGCACCACCTTACATTGAATATTGGGTTTTAGTTGTCACAGTGGATTAATTGTGTCATTCCAACTAACAATATTTATGCCATGTGTTGGAGCTTTTTTGAGGTAGAGAAGGTTGACCCAAATTGGATCTGAATCTTGAATGCTGACTTACAAGAATAAGAGTTGAGATGGTTACACTATAGTGCATCGCTTGAACTACATTATAGTAAGCCGAATCACTAGTAGAATTTCCAAAAATGGGATTGTCAATTAGGTTTACATTCCCATTTGGTAACAAATTTAACTGTTTGCCATAAGTAATGTTATCTTTCCAATATTTGAAGTATTAAAAGTGGATGTCGATGTTTATCTCTTAGGAGATTCTGTACTTTTTGAGCCTATTCTATAAATGTTGGCGTTGTAATGTAGTTTAAATTCCAGTAGAGTTTTAAGAAACCACTTGTCCCTTCTAGGATCTAAGCATGCGCCTTGGGTAAATGATCCAAAGGTCTTATCAACCCAATTTTAGGTTAATATAGTTGGTAAGATCTATAGATAATGCCCCTAAACTAGTTTAAGTTCAATGCGTGAAGAAGATGATCCATCAATATCACTCATCGATGAATTTGGCAACAATTTCATCGATTTTTCACCTTGTTTATTAAAGTAATGAAGGAACAAATATGTTTCCTAATTATCAAATAACCAATGCTGTACTTCGTTTTGATTTTGGAAAATCAACTTGTCTAAAATTGGTATTTTCTTGAATGGATAGTGGCTTGATACTTTTTTTGTTATTAAATGATAGTGGCTTTTTATTCCTAGTTTCTTTGTTGGTGGTGGTAAAGCAGAGGAGGAAGAAGATAAAATTCCACAAGGTGATCATTTAATCTTTGAGTTGCATTCCTCATTACAAGATCTTTACATGGGTGGTTCATTGAAGGTATATTGTTCTGTTTTTCTCTTGTTGCCAATACCTATTGAACCTTGGATTTTCTCACATGACATTTTTAAGCATTCTTTTGCTGGTTCACAATTAGGTTGTCCTGTCTTAGCTTTAATAATTTATTTGTTAAATATATTGAAAAATGATCTTTGATTATAACCTTAAAAGAAAACTAAACTTGGGTAGCTACAAATTAACAGTGAACTTATTTATGTGCCATATGCATCCACTAATTGTGCATCTTGATAATATAATTTGTCTTCTAGGTATGGAGGGAAAAGAATGTCATAAAGCCAGCTGTAGATTAATATGTTTTATAATTATTGGACAATGAGTCCAATGCCTTTGATTTCAATGTCATGAGAATCTTGAGTTAGGACAAAGAGTGGGCATTAAACAAACACTAAAAACAAGATCAAAATAGTAAGGAAATCTCATAAACAAACCAATTGTTGATTTCTAGTAAAGTAGTAACCCACAAATTATTGGTTTTCAGATCCTTCTTGTTGATAGCATTTGTAAGTTTCAAACTTCCTGGATCTCTATTTGAAATGTTCAATTCCCCAATGATACATATTGTTGTGGTTTTGGCACCTTAATCAAAAAATGAATCTTTTATTTCTGCATAGTTGTTGGTAGGCTTCATAATCGTGATAATGAATAAAGTATGCATGTAAAACCACAACTAGTTGATATGAAGTTAGTTTGAAAAGGCCTTCATTATCGTGATAATGATTAAAGTATGCATGTAATCTCAAGGATATCATCAGTTATTCTCACCAGTAAATTTCTTATATGTATTTAAGTTTCAAATATAGCACCTTTGAGCAATTCCAATTACTTTGTCATGACAAGGCAAGAGTATGTACGATAGCTAATACTTCCATATGAACAAAGAACAATATACTTCAAACACCATTGTAGATAGTGGACTTCTTTGCATGGGTGGTTAGGCAACAATTTTCACTGTAGAAGGGTTCAATTTCTTTGCCAAGTCTGTGTAATTATAAGATAAGGCTTTTGCTAGCAAATATCAAAATTTATGTTATTATATTCATCTATTTAGGTTTATCCATATGATGATTCTGATTTTTGTCCAATTTCTTGAAACATGTGCAGTATCAAGGAATTGTTAACATAACCTATGATGTTTAGTTGAGTTGATTATTTAATTTGTTCAAAGTAATTAAACTACGAGTTCATCCTACATTTTTTTCTTGCATGTGAACTTTTTCAGCTATACTGGTAAGGAGGGTTTTGAAATTTTAGTGTCCTCAGAAAAAGTTGTAGATCTTGCAAAAGCCATCCTAGAAAAATCTGAAAGGAAGGTAAGATTGACAGGACTCGATGCTCGTGACAGTCTCCGTCTCCAGGCCGCTCTATGCCTATATGGTAATGACATGGAGCAACATGTTACACCTGTCAAAGCTGGCCTTACGTGGGTAATTGGCAAGGGAAGTAGAGTAGAAGATGGCTTCCTTGGAGCCAATGTAATTCTTAAACAACTTGAAGAAGGATCGGCAGTCAGGTGTGCAATGTTATTCTCTTCCGGTCCATCTCCCCATGGCTATAGTGAGATACTCAGCATTTCAGATGAAAAGATCGGCGAGGTGACTAGCGGAGGATTCAGTCCATGTTTGAAGAAGAACATAGCAATGGGGTATGTCGAAACCGAATACCATAAACCGAGCACTGAAGTGAAGATCGTCATCCGTGGCAAATCCAATGAAGACGCCGTCACAAAAATGCCATTTGTTCCTACCAAGTATTATAAACCCTGAGTTATTATTAGCCTTTTTTGTCATTCTGTTTTTAATGTCCTTGTTTCATATTGATTCATAAATCTTGCAAGTTAGCAATCTTCTTCAAACTAAGAATTTGAACAAATCTTGCAAGTTAGCAATCTTCTTCAACTCATGAGTATCTCTTGTTCTCTTGCAAGTTAGCTATATGTGCTTACACTTATTTTGAATATGAATTGTGTTGTTTTTTAATATCTTTGACAATATTTAATATAATCTTTCATACTCGATTATGATAGATTGCAATTGTTATTTTTAGCATATTGTAGTAAAATTTACTGATTATTCTAATGATTGATTTAATACAGGTTTTTGTATTATAATTTATAATATAATTTAAAATAAATAATTAAAACTTTGTTTTATATTAGCAAGGGATTACCCAAGGAATAATTCTTTTTTTAAAACTTTATTACCAACAGATTACCTAGGAATAATCCCTAAGTATATTTAGCAAGGGATTACCAAGGGTATGATTCATTACTGCTACATCCAAATACTAACGAATTACCCAGGACATAATCCCTAGTAAATATTACCCAAGGATTACCTAGGGACTAACATTTCAATTTTTTGAAAATTTAGCAATGGATTGCCTATGAAAAATTCCTTGCTAACATTACCTAGAGATTTCCCAAGAAAGGTTTCAAAGCAAATTCCTTGTCTATGAGAAATCAATTAACTTAAATTACCCAGAGATTTCTCAGAAAATATTTTGAAGCAAATTCCTTATCTTTAATGAATTGATTAACATTAATCACCCAGGGAATTTATTATTTACCCACGGAATAATTCGTTGCTATTTAGCAAGGGATTCTAAAATTCCTGGGTAAATTATTACCCACGAGGCTATTACCTAGGGATCTTAATCCCTGGGAAATCCCTCGCTAATGAATAATACCCAGGGATTTTACAATTTTAGCTAGGGAATTGTCCCAAGCTAATAGATGTTTTTCTTGTAGTATACTTTTAACCAAAGCCCTAATGTTATTCTTTCTTTTCATAATACCTCATATTTTCGAATAAAAACCCTAGTCCTATTGTTTCTTTTCAGAATGATTTCCATTTTTGAATCAAAACACTAATGCCATGTTTTTATTTTTCAATGTCTACTATTTTTGAATCAAAAAACTAATCCTATGTTTTATTATAGTAATGTCTTTTTAATCAATACCCTAGTCATATGTTTTCATTTGGAATGCCTACTATATTTGAATCAAAACACTAATCCTATGCTCTATTTTCAGAATGTCTCCTATCTTTGAATCAAAACCTAATCCTATTTTTATTTTGGGAATTACTGCCTATGATTTCTTCTCAGAATTTCTCTTATTTTTCAAGCAAAACCCTAATCTTGTGTTTACTTTTCGAATTAGGGGACATTTTGACACCCTAATCATAAGTTTTCTTTTCGGAAAGCCATTTATCTTTATGGAATATCTCCTTTTTTAAATCAAATCCCTAATCTTTTGTTTTCTTTTCGGAAGGTCAGCTATTTTTTATTAAAATCCAAATCTTATGTTTTTCTTTTGTTAATGTTTACTATGTTTTGTTTAAGGTAATGTCTCCAATTTTTCAATCAAAAACCTAATCTTATATTTTCTTTTTAGAATGCCAAGTATATTAAAATCAAAACCCTCATCCTATGTTTTCTTTTCGGAATGTCTCCTATAGTTCAATCAAAACCTGAATGCTTTTTTTTTTCTTTTCTTAATGTCTCCTATTTATCAGTTTTCAATTAAAACATAAACCATATTTACTAAAAATATGGTTTTCTTTTCGAAGTGTCTCATATTTTTTAATCAAAACCATAAACCTTAGTTTTTCTTCCAATGCCTAGTATATTTGAATTAAAACCCTAATCCTATGTTTTCCTTTCAAAATTGCTCCGATTTTTTTATCAAAACCCTAATCCTCTCTTTTGTTTTCTAAAGGCCTCCTATTTATTTGTTTTGAATCAAAACCCTAACCTATGTTTTTTTTTCACAATGTCTACTATTTTTTAATCAAAACCCTAATCTTTTGTTTTTCTATAGTAATGTATCGTATTTTCCAATCAAAACCCAAATCCTACGTTTTCTTTTCTCAATGTCTACTATATTTGAACCAAAACCTGAATCCTATGTTTTATTTTCTTAATGTATACTATTTTTGAATCAAAGCCCATATGTTATGCTTTCTGTTTGTAATGCCGTATATTTTTGAATAAAAACCCTAATCCCATTGTTTATGTTCACAATGCCTCTTATTTTTGAATCAAAACACTAATCCTATATTTTCTTTTCGCAATGTCTACTATTTTTTAATCAAAACAATAATTCTATGTTTTATTATAGTAATGTCTCATATTTTTTAATCAAAACGTTAATCCTATATTTGTTTTTGGATTGCCTACTATATTTGAATAAAAACCATAATCCTATGTTTTTTTTCAGAATGTCTCCTATCTTTCAATCAAAACCTAAGTCCTATGTTTTCTTTTCTTAATGTCTCTTATTTATCAGTTTTGAATCAAAACCCTAATCCTATGTTTTCTTTTCAGAATGTTTCATTTTTTTTCAAATCCTTGATCCTATTTTTGGTTTTGGGAACCTCTACCTATGTTTTCTTCTTAAAATGTCTTATATTTTCAATCAAAATTCCAATCTTGTGTTTGCTTTTCGGATTAGGGGACATTCCGAAACCCAAAATCCTAAGTTTTCTTTTCAGAATGCCACCTATATTTTCGGAATGTGTCCTATTTTTTAATCAAAACCCAAATCCTTTCTTTTTTTCGGAATGTCTACTATTTTTATCAAAACCCCAATTTTATGTTTTCTTATGGAAATGTATACTATGTTTTAATCAAAACCCTAACCCTATGTTTTTTTTATATTAATGTCTCCTATTTTTCAATCAAAAACCTAATCCTATGTTTTTGGAATGCCTACTATATTTGAATCAAAACCCTAATCCTATGTTTACTTTTCGGAATGCCTATTATATTTGAATCAAAACCCTAATCCTATGTTTTCTTTCTTAAGGTCTCCTATTTATCAGTTTTCAATAAAAACCCTAATCCTATCTTTCAAAAATAAGGTTTTCTTTTCGGAATATCTCATTTTTTTTTAATCAAAACCCAAAACCTAAGTTTTGTTTTTTTTACAATGGCTACTATATTTGAATCAAAAACCCTAAGCCTATGTTTTCTTTTTGAAATGACTCTTATTTTGTTTTTATCAAAATCCTAATCAAATCTTTTGTTTTGCAAATGTCCAATATTTATTTGTTTTAAATCAAAACCCTAACCTATGTTTTCTTTTCAGAATATCTTTTATTTTTTAATCAAAACTCTAATCCTATGTTTTCTTATAGTAGTGTCTCCTATCTTTCAATCAAAACCTGAATCCTATATTTTTCGTTTCTTAATGTCTACTATTTTTTAATCTAAACCCTACTCTTATGTGTTTTTTTTGTAATGCCTCCTATTTTTCAGTGGAAACCCTAATCCTTTTTTCCTTTTCAGAATGCCTCCTATTTTTGAATCAAAACACTAATCCTATGTTTTTCTTTTGGCAATGTCTACTATTCTTGAATCAAAACCTTAATTCTATGTTTTCCTTATAGTAATGTCTCCTATTTTTAAATCAAAACCATAATACTTTGTTTTCTTTTCAGAATGCCTACCATATTTAAATCAAAATCCAAATCTAAGTTTTCTTTATTTAATGTTTCCTATTTACTAGTTTTGAATCAATGCTATGTTTTATTTTAGTATTGTCTCATTTATTTTCAATCAAAACTATTAATCATGTCTTTTGTTTTGGAATCTCTATCTATTTTTTCTTTTTATAGTGTCTCATATTTTTAATCAAAACCTTAATCCTATGTTTTCTTTTCGGAATTCCTCCTATCATTTCGGAATGACTCTTATTTTTTAACCAAAACCCTAATCTTTTAGTTTCTTTTCAAAATATCTCATATTTTTAAATGAAAATTGTAATCCTATGTTTTCATTTCGGGATGACTCCTATCTTTCAATCAAAACCTGAATTCTATGCTTTCTTATAGTAGTGTCTCCTATTTTCAATCAAAACAATAATCCTATATTTTCTTTTCAGAGTATTTACTATATTTGAATCAAAACCCTAATCCTATGTTCTCTTTTTGGAATGTCTCCTATCTTTCATTCTAAACCCAAATCCTATGTTTCCTTTTCCTAATTACTCCTATTTATCGGTTTTCAATCAAACTCCTAATCCTATCTTTCAAAGATATAGTTTTCTTTTTAGAATGTCTCATAGTTTTAATGAAAACCCTGATCCTTTGTTTTATTATAGTAATGTCTCCTTTGTTTTATTATGGTAATGTCTCCTGTTTTTCAATCAAAACACTAATCCCACGTTTTCTTTTTGGAACGTCTACTATTTTTTAATCAAAACAAAAATTCTATATTTTTTTATTGTCATGCCTCATATTTTTCAATCAAAACTCTAATCTTATGTTTTTTTGGGAATGTATGCTATTTTTAATCAAAACAATAATCCTATGTTTTCTTTTAGGAATGACTCCTAATTTTCAATCAAAACCATAATCATATGTTTTCTTTTGGCAATATTTGCTTCATTTGAATCAAAACCCTAATCCTTTGTTTTGTTTTTAAATGTCCCATATTTTTTTGGTTTTAATCAAAATCCTAATTCTATGTTTTCATATAGTAATGTCTCCAATTTTTCAATCGAAACACTAATCATATGTTTTCTTTTGGCAATGTCTACTTCTTTTGAATGAATACCCTATTCCTATTTTTTCTTATAGGAATGTTTCCCATTTTTCAATCAAAAGCCTAATCCTATGTTTTCTTTTGCAAATATCTCATATTTTTAAACAAAACCCTAATAATATGGTTTCTTTTCAGAATGCCTACTTAGTAATGTCTCCTAATTTTTATTCAAAACCTTAGTCTTATTAAGGTTTTTGAATAATAAGAGACATTCCAAAAAGAAAACATATGTTTTGATTGAAGGACAGGAAACATTTCGAAAAGAAAAAACATAGTTTTGATTGAATAATAATCCCACTCTCGCAGACTGGCCCTGGTGCCTTAAAATGCCTGCTACTATGTGCCCCAAGTGAATCGGCAAATTGCAGACCATGGAGTATAGATAAAGTAAGTCCTCCCTGCTAAAAGCAGTTGTGTTGTCGCCTTGACCTAACACAGACCTGCTGAGGACCGAGTGCAAATACCTGTAGCTCAACCGGGATAGGCTGGTGGCCTTAGACATTCCCGGTTCATACTGCCCATATCCACACAAAACCCTGTATGCCTAATGCAGAGTCACTGTAGCTGGGAAGTCTGTCGGCAAATATCCATACTCCTCTGTACTTGTGCACATGTCGTTGTACAGGCCCATATGAATTGAGAACTCCGTGACACTCATGCAAAATGGATGTTCGAATGCTCGGAACTATATAGTAATATAAGACATTATGGAAAATAAACATATGAATATTGTTTTGATTAAAAAATTGCATACATTCTCAAAAGAAAACATAAGATTAGGGGTTTGATTAAAAAATACATGGCACTCCTAAAAGAAAACATTGGATTAGGATTTTCATTAAAAAATAGGATGTATTAGTAAAAGAAAACATAGGATTATACACTCGGAAAAGAAAACATATTTTTATTGTTATGATTGAAAAATATGAGACATTTCGAAAATTAAACATAGTGTAAGGGTTTTGAACGAAAATATGAGACAATACTATAAGGATAAATAGGATTTGGGTTTTGATAAGAAAAACTAAAAAATAGGGGGCATTTCCAAAAGAAAACACAAGATTAGTGTTTTGATTCAAAAATAGCAAACTTTTCCAAAAGGAAACATAAGATTAGGGTTTTGAATAAAAAATAGGAGGCATTCATAAAAGAAAACATAGGATTATTTTTTCTGGTTTTGATTAGGGTTTTGATTAAAAAATATGAGACATTTTGAAAAAGAAAACATAGGATTAGAGTTATGATTTAAAAATATGAGATATTTTGAAAAAGAAAACATAGGATTCTGGTTTTTATTGAAAAATAGGATTAGTGATATTTTCTTTTTGAAATGTCTGCTATTTTTTTCAAAAATATGAGACGCTTGAAAGAAAACATACGTTTAGGATTAGGTTTTGATTAAAAAATAGGAGACATTACAATAAGAAAACATAAGATTAGGATTTTGATTCAAAAATAGAAGACATTCTGAAAAAATAGGTCACTTTCCTAAGAGAAAAACATAGGATTAAGATTTTGATTCAAAAATGCCGGACATTCCCAAAAGTAAAGAAAGGATTAGGTTTTTGTTTGAAAAATAGGAGTGACAGGTGCTCTGCAAGTGCACGAAGTTATCGAAGTATTAAATCCCCAGGTGAGTGGGGGTATCGTATCCACAGGGAGTAGGGAATAAAAAAATACTTATATTGTCTCTTAGCTAAGTGAAAAGATGGAATAGTGATTTGTGTGTTAAAAAGATGTGAAATAACAAAAGTCAAATCAAACAAGAGAGAAAAGTACGAGTAAGGGGAAGGTAAGGCAATCGATAAAGATGGGGTACCCGGGTATTGATCCCCCTAGGACAATAGTTTCAAGTGCAAGAACCCTCTATTATGCTTCCTAACAAATGCAATGGTGAGTCATGGACATCCTTAACTACATGGTCCCAAACCTAAGGTCAACCATGCATAATTCTACACATGTCCCGGAGGAGAAATCGAACAATCTGAACACCTCGCACTCGCATAGAATTGCAATGAGCTCTGGGGATTCCAAGTGATAAATCTCTTCCTAATTATAGACCTAACCCTTTGGTCCAGAAGAAAGGTCCCTAGCCACAATTAAGCCCTAGATGCTAAAATCACCACAACGCTTCACTCCGTTGCACTCGCAACTAAGCCCCAGCGGAGGGTCATCCCTTAGCCCATTCACTCTATCGTGGCCGCAAAGAACTCGAGGAACGGAGGTAGAATCTATCACACCATAGGGGAAAGGGGACGCTCCTGTACCTCTCGATTCACCCTCTCAACCCTCTCCAATCAAGCTTCGTCTAACTCTTGCGGTGTGTCACTCACTCACAAGGGTAACCGGATGAACTCTCAACCCTAGTGTCACTCTAAGGGAGTATTCAAACAACAAGCATTCAAGATTGGAACTCACAAACACATCAATTAATTGAAAGCATAATAAAGAGATTCAAAGAAACTAATACATCCTAGGGTTCACAAATACCCAAATACCCACTAGGGGTTTAGCTTTCCATGGAGTTTAATACAAACGATAGTGAAATAAAGTACAAAAGTAAATAATCCATAGGAAAACCCCCTCGATAGTCGTGTCGATGGTCTTGTGGAGAGTCCTCTACTCATCGCAATGATCTCCTCATCCGGTATAAGATACGCCTCGCCGAATCACTCCGCCGGAGGCTCCCTTACTATCCTTCTTCCTAATGAGATGCGATGTCAGAGCCGTAGAATCTCCTCCAAGACCTTGCCAATACCTCTCCAAACCCTAGCTAGTAACCCTCTCTCAAGTTGGGGGAAAGATAGAGAATAGATAGAACAGAAAATGCTGAAATCGGGGCTGAAGCGGCTTTAAATAGGGCTGGAATCAGGATCTCACACGCCCATGTGGATTCTTCACACAGCCCTGTGGAATTTCCACACAGGCGTGGGTAATTTCCACACGCCCGTGTGGCTTCTCTGGAATTACCATTTTCGGCCGGCTGTGAACAGTAATTGCAACAGTAAATTGCTACAGTGATATTGTTACAGCACTGCTACAGTACCTCTGCCAAAAACACTCCCGAATCCATGCTTTCATCAAGGTAACATAAATGGGCACACGTTTACGTCGTCGATCGTCTTGCTTCTTCAATAAACAGTCACGTTGGTGGAGATCTTGTTACACAAGCACAAAGCCAGAATACTTAGAATGTCTCGCCTTTGTGCACCTCCAAATCATTGTGCTAGCTTAAATACAAGGGAGGTTGGCACACATTCTAGCATCTTGAACATGACTTATGTCTTTGCGTTTAAACCTTATCAAGATTTCCTCCAAATAGTGCATTCACAATCCACATTGGCTTCTTTCTCTAACATTTGGCCTCACAACCCTACATGCGCAAAAGAACACAAATACACATGTATTAGCGCTTAAACCTGCTAAAAGTAATGCACATCATAAGGAAAGAACACTTCGCATTCTTATCGCACAAGCACTTATCAAGGAGACATTCCAAGAAAGATATAGGTTTGGGTTTTCATTCGAAATTGATAAATAAGAGACATGAAGAAAAGAAAACATAGGATTTGCATTTTTTTTTTAAAGATGGGAGACATTCCAAAAATAAATCATAGGATTAGGATTTTGATTGAAAGATAGGGTTTTGATTGAAAAATATGAGACATTTCAAAAAGAAAAAAAACATAGAATAAGAATTTGGATTAAAAAAAAAGGAGACATTATTATATGAAAACATAGGATTAGTGTTTTGAATGAAAAATACGCAGCATTACTATAAGAAACCATATGATTAGGGTTTTGATTAGAAATTTGCACTTTGCTATCTTAGCTATTCATTATTCATTCTATTTCACATCTTCTTATTCTACCATTATTTTGATTTGTTTTTCTTTCTTTTGGTGCAGCTCCAGGTTATGAGCCGAGGGAACCTTTCGATATTAATTGAAGGTGATCCTGAACTTGAACGTACACTCAGAAAAAAGGGCAAAGAACCTGTGCACGAATTGTCAAATCTAGCTGAAGTAGAAGGTGAAGGGTCAGAAAATATAACAGAGCAGAATGAACAAGAAAGAACATTTTCTGATTATGCCAGATCCTCAGTTTTGGGCATACAATCTAGTACTATGCGACCCCCAATTACAGCTCCACATTTTGAGCTAAAGCAAGCATTCATCCAAATGATACACCAGTTGGCACAGTTCAAATGGTTTGGCCGATGAGGACCCAAATAATCATATTGAAAACTTCTTGGAAGTATGTGGCATAATAAAGATCAACCGTATTACGGATGATGCTATAAGATTGACTGCTTTCCTATTCTCTCTAAAAGGAAGAGCAAAGCAGGGGCTACATTCTTTACCATAAGCATCCATCACGACATGGAATGAAATGGTCCAAGCTTGTAAGATACTTCCCTATGGGAAAATCGATAAAGCTTCGTGATAAGATATCATCGTTTATACCGATGGAGCTTCAACCCTTGTTTGAGACTTGAGAATGATTCAAGGACCTTTGGCGGAAGTGTCCACAACACGGGTTCCCCAAATGGATGATTATTCAGACTTTTTATAATGGGTTGAATCCAAGTACAAGACAACTTCTAGATGCCGCTATAGGTGGTACAATGGAGACCAAGACCAGTGAAGAAGCCTGACAATTGGTAGAAGAAATAGCCATGAATAGCTACCATTGGAATGCAAGAGAAAAGAAGAAAGGGGCCGGACTGTATGAAATTGTTGCGGTTACATCTTTGGCAGCCCAGTAGAGGCATTGAGCAAAAATTGGATACATTGAATACACCGTGGGTGGTTGCTATCACAAGTTGTGATAGTTTACATATGTCATCTGATTGTCCTACTTCGATTACTACTTTAACCCCAACTAAAGAAGTAGATTTTGTGGGCAATTTGGGAAGAGTACATGGTAATCCATATAGCAACACCTACAACCAAGGATGAAGAAGCCAATCCAATTTCTTATGGAGTAACCAATGGCAACAAAAGGCCACCGCACCACCAGGTTTTCAATAATAAGCCCCAAACATGGCGAATCAAGTTTTAGGCTTGGAAACCCAAATGACCGACTTAGAGAAAGCTTTGACTATATTTGTACAATCATCAGATATACAGTTTCAATTGGTTGAGGCTACACTTCGTAACTACACCGCTTCGTCAAACAAATTACTGAATAAAGTGGTGCAAATTGTGAAGTCTCTATTGGAGAGACCACAAGAAAGCTTGCCAGGTAACACTGAGACTAACCTGAAAGAACATGTGAAGGCGATCACTTAGAGAAGTGGTCATGAGGTTGAGGGTAAGCTTCCTAGTGAGAAGCCAAATGTTGAAGCAACTGAGGTCGTGGAGGTTGAAGAGAGGACCAACAAAGAGAAGAGGTGGCACCCCCACCCTGCAAGCCAAGAATCCCTTAACTTGCAAGATTGAAGAATGACCAAAATGATGAGTAATACAAGAAGTTCTTCGGTCTATTTAAGAAATTGCACATCAACATTACTTTTATGGAGGCGTTGTCTCAAATGCCTCGGTATGCTAAGTTTTTGAAAAATCTTTTGACTAACAAGAGGAAGTTGGAAGGGAGTGCATCAGCGATCTTAGATGCCACTAATTCGCTGGTGTTGCAAAAGAATATGCCGAGCAAGAAGAAAAACCTCAGAAGCTTTGTTATTCCATGCAACATTGGCAATTTGGGTGAAGAGATGGCATTGGCAGATTTGGGGGCTAGTATCAACGTCATGCCATACTTATTCTTTCAGAAGCTAGGCTTGAGAGAGCCTAGGCCCACTTGGATGATGTTATAATTACCAGACCGAACGGTGAGACATTTGAGGGATATCATTAAAGACATGCTTCTCAAGGTGGACAAGTACATATTTCTTATAGACTTCATAGTGTTGGATGTCGATAAGGATGCGAGATGTTCCTTTGATACTTGGGAGGCCTTTCTTGCCCACTTCCAAGGCACTTATCGACATGGAAGGTGGAGAGTTGACACGAGGGTGGGCGATGACAAGTTGATCTCTTGCCCTCGCAGAGCCATACGACATTCTCTTGACTTTGATGATACTCTTTACTTTCAAGACACTACCGATGAACTAATTAATGAATATGTACAGGAAATGATGAATCTAAACTCGTACAAGGGGTTGCTAGACTAAGAAGTGGAGAACAAAGAAGTGTTGATGCTTGGTCTAGAGGAAAAGGTACCATCTACTCCAGGGATCATGAAGAATATGCTCCGGAAGATGAAGTGAGCAAGGAGACGCCACAAGAAACGCCTCCAAGGCTATTGGGGATGCGCAAGAATGGAACAAGGGTAACGAACCCTCAAGTTGTAACAACCTCAACAACTCTCCCTATACCATCAAGAGACTTTATTCATCGTGCTTTCAAGTCATGGGAAGCGGGAAACTTTTATCTATGAGCCCCTGTGAGGTAAGACAAGGTACATCAAGCTAAGTGACGTTCAACAAGCGCTTCTTGGTAGGCAACACAAGTTTTTACTATTTTTCTAGTTTTTATTTAGTGTTTATATGAATAAGGCTTTGAGTATTAGTGTCTAGATCTTTTAGATGCTTTTGTTGTGCTTTTCTTTTGGATCGTTTCATGTTATCGTGTGGTTAAATATGTATGGCAAAGATTTTGGTCGTTTGAGCATGTTTTTCATGTTTTCTCAGGTATATGTTGCATAGTAGGGCAGGCTCTGAGTGCATTTACATGTTCAGGAATTCTCTACAGAGGCTGCAGATTTTTATAAGCCATCTAGAGAAACCACACTGCCGTGTGGAATTTCCACATGGACGTGGGTCTCTTAGAGAGTTTTCTCGGTTGGACAGAGAAGCCACAGGGGCGTGCGTCTATCCTTGTGGATCGGGCACATGGGCATGGATAATTTCCACACGCCCATGTGGTTGTGTTTAGACCTGCCCATGTGGTTCGGGCCAGGCTTGAATCAAAATTACTAAAATTCAACCTTGCCCAAGCCCGGCCCGGCCCAAAAATTCGGGCTTTAATCCTTGCCTAAGCCCGCCCAAATTTAATGACCTCTACCCAAGGCACGCCCTAGCCCACCCAAATAGTTTTTATTAAATAATATATAAATTATAAAAAAAATTTAACAATAATATTAATATGTGGATATGACCAAATATTATTCTACAAAATACTTAAAAGTTAAAATACGAAATATAAATCTTTTTTTAATTAAACAACTAAAATTCAAATCATTATAATTAATGGCAATGAAATATATATTGTATAAGTATATGCCAAACTAATTAATAAATATATTTTATAATACGGGCTGGGCCGGGCCAAGTCGGGTTTTCAACAACAAAACCCAAACCCGGACCATTTTTTAAATGGGCTTCTTTTTTTGTGGAAGGTCCGGACATCGGGCCTTATATATTTTGTCCAAACCCACCCAAATTTCGATGGGCATTTGGGCTTGGGCGGGTAGCTCGGCTCTTGGACAAGTCTAGTTGTGTTAAGCATAGAATTATTTTCCCAAGAGCACTGGGAGCGTGCGTCTTCCCTCGTGGGTCTCTCCTGGAGTCACACCGGCACGGTAATTTCCATATGCCCATGTGGATGCATAGAATTCAAAGAGACGCAGGTTTTCCTTAAAATCTCTTCGCGTGTCTTCATCCTCACACTCTCGATCACATAGAGAACACTCTTGATCACTCTCCCGACCTTGCACTATTGATTTAGAAGGGTTGCACTCGATTTTGTTCGGCCATTTTCCAAGTTTTCATATTCATCTTGTCAGTAAACCTTTAACCCCTCTTTTCTTCGCCATTAGTTATTTTTATTGGATTAAAAGTTGGTGAATGTGCTTGGGTTTTACTCGAGAAGGTTAATTACATGCTTAGAAGTAGTTTAGGAATTTCTTGGAGTAGTATTTTTAAATTCTTGGTTTTGTAGTCATGTGCGGTTGTCACGTCCCAAATGGATCCACATAGCGTATCAAATTTCCACACAACAGTGTAAATCTCTATAGTATTACTTTGTGAGATTCTTTGATCGTTTCTTCTTTAATTCTTCCAGATATGGCACCTCATTAGAAGAAGCATGAGTGTAAATGTCAGAGGGAGTCTTCACCTGAGTTGGGCAACATTGAGTTTTCGAATCCCAAGCATCAAACTCGATTTGAGCGGTTGTTGATACTCAGGTTTGGACAGTCTCATTTCATGGACTTGAGTACGCTGAGAGAGGTCTCAGAGGTGATCGGGTTGGTCGATGAGATTGACAAGTTGTCGGTCGTGAAATGTCGGAGGAGGTTATTGTTGATCCTTTGAGCTTGATCGGTCCTACTAGAGATTTGACGTTGTTGATGTCATACAATTCGTAGCATTCAGACATCAATTCAAGCATGAGTGTCACCGAGTCTCAGTCAGATGTGGGCTTACATGATGAGTCATATACTGACATATAGAAAGCAGAGATAAATATGGTTGTTTGCTCACCCTGCAAAGTGTAGCGGGTTCGCCAAGTACTACCCTCGTGAGTAACACTCGATCGTATTCCATGACGCTAAGAAGCTCCTATTACCCTCTATCACTTACTTTCTAACCTCACAATTTAAACATGGTGTACTACTCTAGTATATGCAAGAATGTGACCGGCATGTGCTCCGCAAGTGCACAGGAGTTGTCGGGCTAATAAAATCCCAAGTGAGTGGGGATCTCGTATCCACAGAGAGTAGGGAATAAAAAAATACTTATATTGTCTCTTAGCTAAGTGAAAGATGAAATAGTGATTTGTGTGTCAAAAAGATGTAAGATAACAAAAAGTAAAAATCAACAAGAGAGAAAGTATGAGTAAGGAGAAGGTAAGCAATCGATAAAGATGGGGTACCCGGGTATTGCTCCCCCTAGGACAATAGTTTCAAGTGCAAGAACTCTATTATGCTTCCTAACTAATGTAATGGTGAGTCGACATCCTTAACTACATGGTCCCAAAACCTAAGGTCAACCATGCCTAATTTTACACATGTCCCGGAGGAGAAATCGAACAATCTCAACACCTCGCACTTGCATAGAATTGCAACGAGCTCTAGGGATTCCAAGTGATAAATCTCTTCTTAATTATAGACCTAACCTTTTGGTCCAGAAGAAAGGTTCCTAGCCACAATTAAGCCCTAGATGCTAAAATCACCTCAACGCTTCACTCCGCTGCACTCGCAACTAAGCCTCAAGCGTAGGGTCATCCCTTAGCCCATTCTCTCTATTGTGGCCGCAAAGAACTCAAGGAATGGAGGTAGAATCTATCACAAACTGAGGGGCAAGGGACGCTTATGTAACTCCCTCGACTCACCCTTTTCAACCTCTCCAATAAAGCTTCATCTAACTCTCGTGGTGTGTCACCACTCACA
This sequence comes from Dioscorea cayenensis subsp. rotundata, assembly GCF_009730915.1. Lineage (NCBI taxonomy): Eukaryota > Viridiplantae > Streptophyta > Magnoliopsida > Dioscoreales > Dioscoreaceae > Dioscorea > Dioscorea cayenensis. The sequence goes on along the minus strand of NC_052490.1, from coordinate 22,905,787 downwards.
AGGGGTAACCGGATGAACTCTCAATCCTAGTGTCACTCTAAGGGAGTATTCAAACAACAAGCATTCAAGATTGGAACTCATAAATACATCAATTAATTAAAAAGCATAATAAAGAGATTCAAAGAAACTAATACATCCTAGGGTTCACAAATACCCAATTACCCACTAGGGTTTAGCTCTCCATGGAGTTTAAAACAAATGATAATGAAATCAAGTGCAAAAGTAAACAATCCATAGGAAAACCCCTCGATAGTCATGTCGATGGTCTTGTGGAGAGTCCTCACTCGTCGCAATGATCTCCCTCGTCCGGTACAAGATATGCCTCACCGAATCACTTTGACTGAGGCTCCCTTACCAACCTTCTTCCTAATGAGATGCGAGGTCGTGTCGAGAACTCCTCAAACACCTTGCCAATATCTCTCAAAAGCCCAGCAGCCCCTCTCAAGTTGGGGGAAAAGATGGAGAAAGAGAAAAGCAAGATGCTCGAAATCGGGCTCGATTCGGCTTTAAATAGGTGGAATCGATCTCACACGCCCATGTGGATGCTCCACACGGCCCCGAGGAAATAACGCGACGTGTAGGGAATTTCCACACGCCCGTAGGCTTCTCTCAGCTTCTCTCGGTCGTATCGAGTCAACAACTCTGCTACAACCCCGGCACGAAGTACTCCTGAATCCATGATTTCATCGAGGTAATGTAAACGGGCACACATTCACGTCGTGGATCGCTTTGCTTCTTCAACAACGGACAAGTCGGTAGTGATCTTGTTCTATATGCACAAATCATAGTCGCTAAGTGTGATCCCCTGCTTTGTGCCCTCCTAAAATGGTTGTGCTAATCGAGTATGAGGAGCTTGGCACACACCTGCGCTCGCATCCCGACCTATGTCTTCACGTTTGAACCTTAGCAAGATTTCCTCCAACATTGGTGCATTCACGGTCCACATTGGCTTCTTTTTCTAACATTTGTCTTCACAACCCAATCTGCGTAAAAGAACAAAGATGCACACATTTCAATTCTAAAACCCAACAAAAATAATGCAAATCATAGGGAAAGAATGCTTCGCATTCTTACCACACAAGCACTTATCAAACTCCCCCACACTTAAGCTTTTGCTTGTCCTCAAACAAAAATTAAAACACTATATGCAAAGATGAAGGAAATATTGGAAGTGCTTGGCCTTAGGTTCACCAAAGCATGCAAAGAAAGCATTCTAATAGCAAGGAAAATTTCAACACTAACATCGAAAAAATCAATGCTCTAGCTAAAAACTTGAATAAAAAGGACAATAAACCTGAATCGCAAGTGTGTGGACCCACTCAAGTCAACCCAAGGTATACTCCTCAAAGTTCTAGGTCTAAGGGACTTATTTATCTATAGGAAGTACCAACAAATTCACAACGGTAGTAGCTTCACTCATCCTCGGTGGCAGCCTTTCCCCAAACGGCCTCTAAGGTGGCTTTTCACACTTTCAAGAGGTAGCTCTTTCTACCGGGTGGTGAAGCTCACACATCCCATGGGATAGCTCTTTCTCTCATTAGGTCATAACGAGTATCCGACTTATGAGAGTAGCTTCATACATCATAGGAGGTAGCTCTTTCCACCCAACAAGCATACTAAACAATAAAGACATTTTGTTCCTTTTTCTTTTCCAATTTTTTTTTTGAGTTACATAGGAAACAAACTAAAACTAGTCCCTTTAACCTTAAACTTGAGTTTCCAAAAGAGTTTAAAGAGTGAGTAGTGCAACAAGTATAAATCGGGCAAAAATTCCTACAAATTCAAGCAAGAACTAGAGCAAGAGAACATTCAATGTTAAAAATTCTCCTAAACTAAAAGAATACAATTATTGCACTAAGGTGAACCGTCATTGGCTATGTGGGCATATGTGTCAATAAAAAATAGTGTAAAATATATGTGCACTATGAACTCCCCCCCACACTTAAATTGTACATTGTCCTCAATGTACATATGCAAGCTCACTCAAAAAGATAGATATTAATGAAGTGCAAATGTGGGAGAAGCAATTGAAACAATACTCCCATGACTCCTAGTATTGCATTTGATGGAGCTAAATCCTTGGGAGAGTGTTCCAACGGGTTAGAGAAGCTCACACGGCCCACTTTGGCCGTGTCCATGATTAGTTCTCAATCTCCATACTAACAAGACCATCTCGCACGCATACACTAGGGGTTCGAGAGAGCTCACTAAAGAAAAAAATAAACTCGAGTATATAAAAAGATAAGGCAAGCAATACAACCTCGAGACAAAACAAAACTAAACTCGGAAGGAGAGTCCCTTTCGAGGATAACAAGTCCAAAAATAAAGTGCAAATAAAGAAAATAAATCAAGTGTCTAGGCCACTTGCCCTCGGCTCCTCCGCTAGTGTTGCTACTCGCGTGAGGAGGAAGCATGTGGTAGATCTACGGCAGCTCTGAGCGGTGATGGTGCTAGTATCCCCGCTTGCCATCAATAAGCTGGCCGTATCATGCCAAACGGTCTAATATCGTCCAGGTCGCACCACCGAATAGCTCGGTCCGAATCTCACCCACATCGCTCTCAAGCCTCTTAATATGATCATGAGCTTACCCGGCCGGTCTTTCGCAAAGGGGTCTGCGAACTGCGTCGGGAACTCTCCACTGTGCTCCCCCTCCGCCTCTGTGGTCTCGGGGTAGCTCAGCAATAATATAAGGCCCAGGTCCACATCTCCGTACCAACCCTATCACCCTGAGTGTCTTAAACGCAAGAGGGGTAGGCACAACTGTCCTCTTGGGCACCATGTATGGCATCCATCAAGCCCATCCCTAACATGAGCCCGGTAATGAGCGGGGCCAGAGAATAATAGACCTACTCTCACATACTCGACCCCGAGTACCTCGGAACATCGCCATTATGCGCCCCAAGTGAATTAGCAGCAATCGCGGGCCATGGAGTATAAAGGAATAAATCCTTCCCGGTCGTGAAGCGAGTTGTGTTACTCGGATCCGACCGGACACAGACACTGCTAAGGACCGCGATGCAAATACATCCGAGCCTCAGTCGGGATAGGGCGGTGGCCTTCGACATTCCCGGCTCATACTGCCCATGTCCACATAGGATCCTAAACAAATGGTGTGTAGTCAGCTAACATTGGGGAAATCCACACGTGAAACGTCCATACTCCTCTGCACTATGATGCATGCAACATCATATAAGCCCATCCGAGATCGAAAACTCAGCGACACTCATGGAAAATGAATGTCCAAATGCCTGAAACTGTATAGCCTCTATAGTGTTAGTTCTCCCATACATCTGATAAAACTCAAAGGATGCTAAAACCTCGAGCGTCAATGCGCGCGGTAGTCGGGCTCCCGGATTGTCAGATAACCTCCTCCAGCCTTCTGATGCTAGCATCTCATCGATCTCATCAACTAGATCGTCACCCCTCGAATATCTCTCAACACTTGCAAATCCGAAAACGAGTTTGACCAAAACAATCTCTCAAAATCGAGCCCCGATGCTCTGGATTTGAGAAGTCCATGTCGACGGGCTTAGGTGGGTGTCTCCGAGGCGCTTAACCCGTTCGCTCTTCCTCACTCGAGGTGCCATATCCGTGGAGCGGGATGAGGAAAAATGATCAAAAGAAAAACTCAAAGTAGTATATCTAGTAGAACTCCACGGGCATGTGGAAATTACCCACTTGCCTAGTGGATCTCGCAGTGTGAAATAACCCGAACGGTCGCCGATCATCAATAATTTAACTAGAAAATACACCCAGATGTTTTGTAAACATGCAAAATACGATGTAAATTGAAATTTCATGCATGTAAAAATATGTAATCCATAAAAACAAGAGTTAGCGAAGAAAAGAGGATAAAAAGGTTACCGATGAAATAGATGCTAAAACTTTGAAAAGCTGTATAATATGTAGAAGAAACTCCTCCAAAAGCAATGTTGAGAGGCTCGGGAAAGATGATCGAAGCTCTACGGGATCAAAGCGAGAGATGAGGAGAGAGAATCTATAGTTTAGTTTAGAAAGCAAAAATTGTGCCTCTTTTTGATTCCTCTCCTCCAAGACGGGCGTGGAAATACCCATGCCCCTGTGTTCCTCCACAGGGGAGAGCCACGGTGTCACACGCCCATGTGCTCTCGTCGAGATAGCACTTTGGCTCGACTTTGGAAAGTCACTCGAGACGGGCGTGTGGGAATTTCTCACCATGCGTGCACCCAACCCACGCGGCTGATGCGCAGCCACATGCGTGAGAGTTCTCTACGTGCCTCCAACCGCGCTCGTCACGCACCCAGCACGCCTGCGGCGAAAATCTCCACGTCGCGCGACATGGTCGCGGAGACGCTGTCCTCACGAGCGGGCGCTCACATGCCTCGTCGCGTCTCGGGATAGAAGAATGAATCGCCTGAGCATCCCACGCGCCGCGTGTGTAATACTGCCACGCCCGTGTGTTCGTCAGCACACGCTCATTCTAAGCGAACGGCGCCTCGTGCCGTGTAGTCCTCGGAGAATGTTATGTCTGCAGAGCGACCAGCGCCTGCGGAAATTCCACATGGTCACGCAGATGTGACGCAGTGGTGCGACTTGCTCAGAGGACGCAGTTCACGCCCTTGTGTCTTTTCGCTCGATGAGCTCGCATGTCCTGACGCGGGCGTGTGGAAAAGTGTTCTCTGGATGACTTGAAAAACGCTAAGGCCGGGCTCTGAAATTTCCAACATGCCACATGCCTGACGTCGTCGGGCACGTGCGAGCAAATACGCTGACAATAGGAACAACAAGCTCAAGCCGGCCGGGTCTTCGCCAGGCTCCTAATGAAAGCACACGATGAAATAGCTCCAGCAAATCACCGAGACCGCACTGTGTTCAAATGGGACACCAATATAACAAATTATTCATGCAAAAGCTAACCCGCGACTAGCAAAAAGCGATGAAACGCTTTTGGTTGCACTCCCGAGAAGGCGCTTTTGTTTTACGTCACTAAGCTTGGCGCATACCCGTCTTACCTCCGCGAGGGTTCATGGATGAAGGTTGCCCGTGGCTTGAAAGCATGATGAGCAAAGTCTCTTGGCGTAGAAGGCGAATTGACCGACTTCGGGACCACCCTAGCAGTAGTTCGTGGAACTTCCGCTCGACTTTAACCTTTGCCAACCAGTCTTGGAGTGTTTCGGTGGCGTCTCCACCATGCCTCTTCATTTCGATTACGCTAACCCGGATCCGGGGTGAGCGGTAATTCTTCGTCGAACCAAAGCATCATTACTTCTTGATCCCGATTTCTCTTGGGCGGGAACAAACCCTCGTCTGGTCACGGATTAAGAAGCATTTTTACGCGCGTATTCATCAACCAATCTCATCGGTAGGTGTCTAGAAAATATAAAGTATCATCGAAGTCAGCGAATGCCGCGCCAAGCAGAAGGCGGTATGGCTTGTCATCTCCAACTCTGGCGTTAGGCTCACCGCCATGCGTGTGATCGATACCTTGGAAGTTCGCAAAGAATGGCACTCCCATGTATCAAGATACGTCGCGTCTACGTCGACATCTCTTGCCACAAAGTCGGCGAGAAATATGTGCTTGTCCATGACCCGAACATCTTCGATGATACCCTCCCGAGGATGTCATGCCAGTTCAGTCCGTAAGCTGGCAAGTCCATCAAAGGTAGCAAACTCTCCAAACCCTAGTTTAGAAAAGAGGTGTATGGCGTGACGTGATGCTTGCCACAGATACCTTGATGCCATCTCTTCCACTAAGAGTTACCTGTCTTCACATGAAATGATGAAGCTCACTGGGTCTTTCTTCTTGACCAGATGTTCTTTGCAAAACCGGCCGAAGCGAGATGCGTCTAAAATCAAACCTCTCTCCCCAACTTCTCTTCCTTGAGTGAGCAATCTTTCGAGATTTAGCGTACTTAGGTATTTGAGATAATACCGACAAAGGGATGTTGATGTGGAGTTGTAGATGAACTTAGGAACTTCTTGTGTTATCATCGCTTGGTCATTATTCAAACTTGGGGATAAGGAATTCTTAACTTGAAGGGTAGAGGTGCCACCTCGCCTCTTTACTTGTTCCTTGACCTCTATGACCTCGGGAGTAAGCTGTACATTGGGAGGCTTCGCTTGGAAGGTGACCTTGACCTCCGACCATTTGTCAAGTGATCGCCTTTACATGCTTTCTCTTGGATTACGTCAGTGTTGTGGTAAAACCACGTCTCAGCTAGAGACTTGGCGATTTGTCCAACTTGGTTCTCAGTTGTGCACGGAACGTGGTATTGATTCGCAGTGAGGCCTGCAAGCGAGTTCAAACCTCAATTTGAAGATTGCACAAATCTGGTTAACGCCTTCTCTAAAGTCGGTCATATGGGTCTCAAGCCCAAAAACTCTATTTCTCAATGGTTGGGGCTTGTTGTTGTTGAAACAGCGGCTATGGCCTTCTGTGGACCTTGGTTGCTCCACTGAAAAATTGGGATGATTTCTCAACCCAATTGTTGGTGTTGCTATATGGATTATGGTTCTCATGCCTTCCCCACACAATTAACCTTCAGCCGGAAAATACATCTGTAGAGATCGGGGTGTCCGGAGGAAGCTTGTGTCCTCACCTCCGCATCACGACAAGTTATGCGATGTACTCTATTTGAGGTAGAGCATCAAACTTCTTACTTTCGATGATTTGACTTGGCCGCCAATGAAGTTACGCATCCTATCTCGTGGAGCGGCGGCACTGCTTAACTTCTCTAACATTCAGCAGTGGTGACAGACCCATTTCTTGATAAGTTGTCGGTCTTGCTACCTAAGATGTATCTGCTAGCAGCATCGAAAGTTGGCGCGTGCTGGGATTGAACCGTTGTAAAGGGTGCGAGCAGTAATCACCAGCGGGGAATCAGGTGTTGTGGGCGTTCTTGGGGAGCTCTTGAACCTTTCCCGTGTCTCGAATAGAGACTCAGGTTCCAAGCGTACAAGGATGAGATCTCATTCCTTGGCTGCGATTTTCGGGGAGGGAAATAGCAGCCGAAAAGCTTCTACCATCTCCTCTTATGGAGATCGAGGCTTTAGGTAAATTAGCCAGCCATTGCTTTGCTACATCCTTCAGGGAAAATGGGGAAGGCTACCCGACTTGATGGCATCATCGATCGCTCCGTTTATCTTGAGCATACACACCTCGGTTCTCTATGTTACATTTGGATCCTCGTCGGCGAAACCGTTCAAGCGTGCGGATTCTTCCGCAACATGTGGATGAATCTTGGCTTCAGCACGGACTGCTGATAGCGAGAGTCTAATAATCCGGAGAGTCTCTCGCGCTTTCGGAATGCTGTTGAACTGATGCGGTTCTGCGGTTTCGCGGTTCTGAAAATCTGGCTCGTCGAGGAACAATGATGAAAAGAAGATGAAATAGAATGAATGGATGAATACCTAATAAAACAAAAGTGCAAGTATCTCGCTACTCCGGCCATGAGCGCCAAAAACGACATGTGCTACGCCAAATACGGGTTATCAAAGTAATAATCCCGGGTAAGTGGTGGGGGAATCGTGTATCCGCGGGGTGGAATAAAAATACTTATGTTGTCCTGTTAGCTAGAGTGAAGATGAAATATTGATTTGTGTGTCAAAGATGTAAAGATAACAAAGTAAAATCAACGAGAGGAAAGTATGAGTAAGGAGAAAGATGGGCAATCGATAAAGATGGGGGTGCAGTATTGCTACACAGGCAATAGTTTGAGTGCAAAATACTCTATTATGCTTCCTAACCTTCTAATCTGATGGTGATTTGTGGACATCTTTAAGCATAGGTGATTAAAACTGGAATCCAAAACCATGCCTAATTCTACACATCACAGGAGGAGAAATGTGAGCAATCCTGGTATTGCCTCCTTTTCATGATTACAATGAGCTATAGGGATTCAAGAATTCTTGAAATCTCTTCTAATTATAGACCTAACCTTTTGGTCCGAGAAAAGAGAAAGGTCTGTACGTAATTAAGCACTAGATGCTAAATCCTCGATGGTTTCACTCTGTTGCGCTCGAGAACTAAGCCCAGAAGTCGTCCTCTTAACCCATTCGCTCTGTTGTGGCGCATGAAGAACTCAAAAGACGGAGGTGAGAATCTATCACACGGAGGGAGAAGAGGCGGCTAATGTGCACTCTGACTCACCACTCTCGATACTCTAATCAAGCCGTCCTAACTCGTGGTGTGTCGCTTAAACCACACAAGGGTGTGAGGATGAACTCTCGACCTAGTGTCCTCTAAGGGGTAAATAACAAGCATTCAAGATTCTGGAACTCACAAACACATCAATTAATTAAAAGCATAATAAAGGGTCAAAGAAACTAATAATACATCCTAGGGTTCACAAATACCCAAATACCCACTAGGGTTTAGCTCTCCCATGAGAGAGTTATCTGACGATAATGAAATCAAGTGCAAAAGTAAACGTCCATAAGAAAAACCCCCTCGATGGTTGTTATTGAGTGGTCTTGTGGAAGTCTCCTCCATCGCCTTGATGATCTCCCGCCAAATCCAGGTATAAGATATGCCTCGCCGGGCTCACTCCGGCGAGAGGCTCCGCCCAACGCTTCTTCTTCCCTAATGAGATGCGATGTCGAGGCCAGTAGAACCTCAGCAAAAGACCTTGCGATACCTCCCCAAAAACCCTAGCCCATGACTCTCGTGTTGGGGAAAAGATGGGAAAAGCAGAAGATGCTAAAATCGGGCGGTCGGCTTCAATGGGGCTAAGTCAGGGATCTCCTGCCTTCGTGTGGATGGTCCACCACGTACGTGAAACTGCGCAATGATGTGGGTGAGTGTGCTTCAATTCACAGCTTCTTGTTGTTGTCGACAAATCACCACTACAACCCATGGCAATCTTACAAGATCGTGATTTATTGAGGATAACGTCACTTGAGGCATGTTCACGTCGTGGATAAACTTTGTAAGTGTATTGCCATGACCCCTCGAAGTGTTTCATTGAGGTAACATAAGCAGACACCACGTTCGACAACAGACAGTCGGTGGGATCTTGTTCTATGTGCACAAATGGGAGCAGCTTAAAGATGTAAAGCGCCTTGTCTCCTCAAATGGTTGTGCTGTTGAAGTATTATGAGGTTAATTTTTACACTCTCACATCTACTTGTCAAACCTATGTCTTCATGTTTGAAGACATAGCAAGATTTCCTCCAACATTGGTGCATTCATGGTCCACATTAGCTTCTTTCTCTAACATTTGTCTTCCTATTAATCATTGTAAGAACAAGATGCGCACATTTCAATACTAAAACGACAAAAAGTAATGCAAATCATAGGGAAAGAATGTACATTCTTATCACAAGCATATCATAAACAAATTACATGTATAACAATTTCAAGGCAAAGAAAAGAGATCATAAGGTAACAATGAGATAAATAGGCCTGGGATGAGGATCTGAGGAGGTTATCATGCGATATGGATGCATAAAATAACATAGCAAGAAAGGGTGAGAAGTTTAGGCAGACGGTTCCTGAGTATTAGTTCGCCCCAATCTCTCGATTGGTTAAACCTGATCATATGAATAATGACAAAGGGATCTCCCCTAATCGCATTCCTATGATTGCGTTAAGTAAAGAATATCACATAATAAGGATACATAACCTATGTCTCTGCACTTATGATTCGGTGCTACCAACATCAATTTCTCGGTATCGATACAAATATACACTTCTAGCTGATTAAGGATCTAGTACATCTACATGTATAACTCAACAAGAACTAAGGATCTCTCCATTTTATAGTTCCTGAACCATGAAACAATGGAGCAAACCATAAATCACACAATGCATTCCAATTAAAAGCATAGCATCCAAAATACATGATGAACCCCCGAGGAGTTCCACCTACATCAGGTGGCCTTGGGGTGCAGTGTGCATCATGTAAACAAATGTAACAACTCAAGAAGAAAAACATCAGCGAAATGCATAAAAGGCACTCTAGTCTAAATGATGATGAAAGAAGAACAATCAACGACGAATGGCGGCTTCCTCATCCCAAGGAATGCGAATGCTCCTCGCCCGCCAGTGATGAAAGGCTCTTACACTTGAAGTTCAGCCTTGATAACTCAAGCCTCAGTCAGCTCCCAATTGATGTCTTCATTCTTAACCTCCTTGCTAAGTGATTGACAAAGTTCCAAAAGTCCCAAAGAAGAGCCTCAATGCCCATATATGCCCGATTATACCTCTCAAAACAACCCATATGCTGATCAAAATGACTCAAAACTCCCCAATGGCTCATCTGCCTCCCGTCGCCTCTATCTTGGCACAATGGGGACCTCACTCTTGCCTAACCCAGGGCTCCCAGCACAAAGTGCTGCGGGTTATGGAAGTAATAAATCAGTGAGGTGAAATTGTCATCACTTAGGGAGTGAGGGAGTAAAAGAAATACTTATATTGTCTCTTAGTTAAGAGAGAGATAAATAGTGATTTTGTGACAAGTAATTGTAAAATAACAAAAGTAAGCAACCGAAAGAGGCACAAGTGAGGAGAAGGTAAGGCAATGCGATAAAAGATGGGGAGTGCGGGATGATGATCCGCCCTGGACAATCATTTCAAAGTTCAAGAACTCTCTATTATGCTTCTAACTAATGCAATGGTGAGTCTGGACATCCTTTTAATCCATAGCCCCCCAATCTGGGTTAACCAAAGATTAATCGCATGTCCGGAGGCGATTGGTTTCAATCTCATAACCTCACTGTTAAGAAGGATTGTAATGAACTGCAGGATTCCAAGTGATAAATCTCTTCCCTAATTGTAGACCTAACCCTTTGGTCGAAGAAGGGTCACAACCACAGTACAGCCACTAGTGCTAAAATCACCTCAACTACTCAGATTTGCCCTTTAAGTAAACCCATGACGGAGGGTCGTCATAGCTCATTCACTATAGTATTCTTACATAAAAGACTCGGAATGGAGGTGATTTATCATCTGGGAGAGAAGGGGACTCCTATACCTCAACTTTCCTCCTCAATCCTCTCCAATCAAAGCTTTGTCTAACTCTCGTGGTGTCCGCTCCTCCCGCAGGGGTTACCATATGAACTCGACCAGCAGTGTCGGCTAAGGGGTATTTATGATAGGCGTTCAAAGATTGGAACTCCTGATAACATCGATGGTGAAACATAATAAAGAGATTGATAAGAATGAATGCATCTAAAGGGTTCACAAATATCAGTACCAGTGGGGTTTAGCTCTCCATGAAGTTAACTATTGTCGCTCCCGTCCTGCTTGCGTCCCACCGTGATATCACACTTGGCGACAACCCGGGGAGGTCCAACAACACTTCGACCCTTGATTCTTGGTAAAGATAATCATTTCTAATGCAGACAGTAGCAATAAACATTTAACAATCGATAGACACAGCCATTCTCATTATACTCATCACTATAATGCATGATATGATAAATGAAAAATCAACATTGAAAGTTATAAGACCAGGACACCATCCTTAACATTATGATGCTCCCGTCGTATTATAAATTCAAATTCACATACGAATGTCCAAGAAAAGTATAACAAAATATGGGTGTAACATCCTAGTGGATCACCGCTGTCGTACTAAATATAAAATGTAAATATCATACGTAACATATATACAAAACTACTACATGACCTTCCGCTTATCATTGCTTTGCTATCCGCCCAGAAACGAGGAAATGGGGGTGAGTAACTAAGTTACCGATTAATTGGCTAAACACGAACTATATCTCGCCGGTATATGATTAAGCGAAATGTCCAATATATTTCAAATCCCTGAAGATATTCAGCATACTTTGAATGTTAACTATAAAGTAAAGAAATAAAATTTACAACAATGAAATGTGATAAAACTCTTTTAAATCATCGTAAAATCCATCTGATAAAATTCCAAATCCATTCTTTTGTTGTGCTTCCAATCCAAAACGCCCTTATAAAGTAAGTGGAATTCAACAAACAAAATATATCATAAATAGCCTCAAAATCCTCCCTGCCTTCTTAAAGTAGAAAGGTGGTTGGGTGAGAACCACCAAAATCACGCATATCTTTGCATTGTATTTGGGAGATTAGGTGTGGTGACTCAGAACAACCCAACTATATCAGTGAGAACTACTGCTCCCATGAAATAACATAACGGTTTGACGTTATTCCATACCACCTGTCTGAATTGACCGTAAGAGCCATCCACCTTACATTACTACGACCGTCTTGGGGTTTCCCCTGTCACCATCAAAACCACCGTCCAAGAACATGAAGAATTTAGACCCACCATTTCCATGAATATGTTCGAGAGACCCATTCATTTGCATGTCTAAAATCAGTATGCATGAAATATAAAGGGTCATATCAGGAATTTGATGACTGGTCATGAATAAGAGTCCATCAAAATGAGTAAATATCATTACGGCGGGTAGGCTACATATGTATATCCATAAAACTAAAAAGCTTCATAATGAAATCATAAGTCAAACTACAAATACCAATCTCACTCAAGAGTGAATAACCTTTATAATAATTCAATGAAAACAATTTCATCAAGAACATCATACAAAGCATTCTTTGTAATATGGTTCTAATATAGCATCATCTGAAAATCATTTTGGTTCATATACCTTATGGACATTATAACAAAGAGCATCAAGGTTAAAGTGAAAACTCAACTTGAAATCATATATTCTAAAAACATAGGGTTTCGTCCACAAAGTAGTATGTAAATCTTTCCAATAATCATGAAATAATCAATTCCGGTTCATCATGATTTCGAATCACATGAGTATTTCCTAAAGTCTTGTTAACAACAAAGAGATTGTTTTCAAAATAAATAAATTTAGTATCATAACATGCATGATTTATAGTTCATAATTTAGTAAGTTCCACTAACAAACTTGGCCGAGCTAATCCCCTCTAAGGTTCACTTGTCTGTAACTCTTTTCCTTTGTGATGCTTCAGCTAAAAATTTAAACACCTTTAAACATCATCAATTCTACATCATTTAAGCGAGAAAAGAAAATCCTATAAAATGGAAAATAATGGTCACCAGGCTTGCTTAACACTCTAACAAGATTGTATCTAATAAGTAAGACTCTTACAACCCACAAAACCAACAAAAGATCAAAGGAACTCAACTTAGCGGTTTAAGCTCTGATAACGAAACCTAGAGTTGAATCTCTCCCATTTCTACGATTGAATCAAAGATTTTACAACTTTAAAATGATTATAAACTTTAAATCCGTGGAAAATCCAAGATTTTCCTCCATATAAATAAAAGAAACTCACAAGGAAAAGAGGAAAAGATGAAGAAGAAGGAAAAGAATCAACTCAGCTGAATCTCTCTAAACCCTAATCGAACTCTTCTTAATGAAGGAGATGAAAATCTCAACTTCTCTTTGTTTGGGGACCAAATGAGGGTTTGAAGAGAAAATGAAGGAAATGGGAGGAGGAGGAAGAAGAATTAGAGCTCAAAAGCTCTGAGAAGCTCAAGAAAGGCCTTATATAGGCCAAGGCTACATGAGAGTACCTTGGTGCAAGGAAAAGTGAACCTTCTTAAAATCTCACGAGACTCCATGCGCCCGCATGGAAATTGTAGAACTTCTGATTGGCCATTCAGCCCATATATGGTGAGATTTCTTACGAAGTACTCCCCGGGCTCCCGTCTCTTGCTTAGCATGGGCGTGAGCTTTCAGATAGCTTCATTTAAATGCTCTCCGCACATAACCTCCAAAATAAGCAACAGGTACTAACCTGAGAGGATACTCAAGACTTAAAAAAAACAAGTTACGCTCAGAAACAAAACATAAGAAGAGTATAGGAAAAGTGAACTCCCACCAAGTACAATCGATAATCCAGATGTAAAAGCGATAAATCACCAAAACCCTCACTTAGTCGTGGCGATGGTCTTGTGGAGAATCTTCTACTCATCAGGAAAAGGTCCCTTTATCAGGTATAAGATATGCCTCGCGAATCTATCTTGAAATGAGCTCTACCAACCTTCTTCAAAGAGATAACGATATGGGATCCATGAACCTCCTCGAATCCATAGCCGATACCTCTCGAATCCCTAGCACATAGTACTACCGAGTTAGGGAAAGATGGAGAAAAGAATGTTGGCTCGGGAGATGAAATACGGCCTTAAATAGGGCTAAGAATGGGAATCACTTGCGCCCCTGTCGATATTCCACCGGGCTGTGGAATTAACGCCGCGGGCGTGTGGAATTCCTGCGCCAGTGTGGGCTTTCTCTGTTTACTCGCTTCTTGATTCGGTGAACATTACACCTTCTGATGATTTGCTTCGATGTCAGCCCGAAACACTCCGAATCCATACTTTCATCAAGGGTAACACCAGCAGGTTTATTTACGCCAGCCGTCGTTTTGCTTCTTGATCAAAGCCATTCAGCGGTGGTGAGATCTTACTAAATATACACATGCAGGAATACAGAATGTGGCTATGTCCATCTACCTCAAATCATTGTCTTAGCTCGAATATATAGAAGGTTGGCTATTCTGGCATCAACTCAAACTCGTGTCTCCTGGGTTTCGAACCTTCCAATTTCCTCGAATAATGATGAATGATCTACAATGGCTTCTTTTGGAATAGTGGTGTCGCGTGACGCAATAAAATGTATAAATACACACATATTAGCTAAAACATTAAAGTAATGCTCATCATATGGAAGGCAACCGTCATTTCTTACCACACACAAGCACTTATCACTACCTCGATAGGTTTCGTTGGGCGGTATGGCATCTGAAAACTCATTTAGCTATATGATGTCGTCTTGGCTCGATGAGCACCGTAGACCAGTATGCCTTGAATAAACTCTCCTATTCTCAAAGCTGTAGTATTTATCGAGAATTGATCGGGGTAGCATTGAGGCATGCATGGCCTGAACAATCTGACTTGAAAACACTCCGGTGCTACGGTGCAACTACCTCCGGATCATTCCGGGCGCCATTTGATCTGCTCCGATGGCAATGGTGGCGGGGGACAGGATGACCACAAACACTTGATGTGTCTTTCCTTTAGTTCTTTATATTTTTATATTTTCCACTTTGAACTATGAAACGGACTTGTATAGTCGAAAGGATCTTCTTGATCTTATCTTTTTATTTTGTCTAAGTTGTTCATTGCTATCTTTATATACTCGAGTTATTTTGTTTATTAGACCATTTGAACCCCATAATATGCATATGGGTGTCTTGTCGGTATAGAATTGAGAACTACTTATGGACAACGCGATAAGGTTTTTACACTTGGTCGTGTGTTAATACTAACCATGGAACTTCCTCCAAGAATTTAGCTCCATCAAGCCTGTACCTAGGAATCAGGAATATTGTTCAGTGCCATCCCACATATATTGCTTGATTGGTGGTATACTGTTCTTGTGCTTAGATATGTACATTGAGGGTAATCACGCATCTTAAGTGTGTGGGTGAGAGTTCATGTTGCACATGTCTTTTACATAGGTTTTGAATTAACATATATAGCTCCGCAATGGCGAATGGCGGTTTCACGACTCGTTGCAATGATTGTGATGCTTGGGTTTAGGAGGGTACAAGTAGTGAATGTTCTAATGCTCTAGTTTTCTACTTAAATTTCTGGGAACTTTTGACCCGATTGACACTTGTCGCACTCATTCACTCCATGAAACTCTTTTGGAGACTCAGAAGTCAATATTTAAAAGGGACTAGTGGTATTTTGTTTCTTCACATACACGAGAATGTACATAGTTGTTCATTTGGGGGCGGAAGAGCTTACCTACCTATGATGTAGAAAGCTACTCTCATAAGTTGGATACTAGTTATACCCTAATGAGAGAAAGAGCTATTTCATGGGATGAGTGGCTTCTTACCACCCGAGTGAAGAGGGCTACCACCTCGAGGTGATTAGCCATGCCTTACACTTGACCGCTTTTGGAAAGTACTTACACTTAGATGATGTGTGAAGAGCTACCTACCATCTTTTGTTTTTGTTATGTTTTGAAAGTAAGAAATAAATCCTAAGCTCATACTTGGAACATTATTGAGGATGAGGTAGCTAGAGCATTGATGTAGTGAGTGGTGAAAATTTCCTTACTTGAACAATACTTCCTGACGTGCTTTGGTGAACCCTAAGGCTAAACACGTTTCACTATTTCCTTCTTCCTATACTTCAATGTTTTATGTTTTTGCTTGAGGACAAACAAAAGCTTAAGTGTGGGGGAGCTTGATAAGTGTTTGTGTAGTGCTATGATAGTATTGTTTCTCTTACAGTGAGCATTACGTTTATCGAGGTCGGTACTAATACATGCACATATTTGTGTGCTGCTAGCATGTGGGGTTGTGTGAAAGCCAAATGCTATGGAAGAAAGGAACCCAAAAGTGGATCCTTAGATGCACTAGTTTGATGAAAGTCTTGGAAGGAACAAGCAGCGAGGCACTAAGTTGGGCTCAAGACTCACGTGAATGTGTGCCAGCCTCCATGTAGTTTATACATTTATATAATGATTTACGAACAAAAGCTCGGGTCATTTGCTTGTAATCTAGCGTGTCACGTTGATAGCAAGATCTTCGCTGATAATAAGGCTTTTGTTTTTAGGCGATGCGATCTCACGTAGGCGATGCGTGTCGGTTTATGTTGCCTCGATGAAAAGTTTGGAATCGCAGGTGTTTTGATGGCGACACACTTCATAACAGTTTATTGTAAGCATAGCGCCTTTACATGAGAAGGTGTTGTTGCGGTAGCGAGAAAATCTAGAAGAATCCCGCGCATGCCAAAATTACCGTGCTGCGTGGTGGAAAGTCCCGTGGGCCCGTGATGGAAGAATCACGCAGTCGGTGTGGATCTTGCCGATTCCATGCTGGCAGAAAAGCCCACGATTCGGGGCCGGGTTTGGGGATCAATGCTCGTCCTTCTCTGCGCGTTTTCATTTCCATGCGTCTAGATCCCAGCGGACTGGTGTTTAGAAACGTTTTGGCAGCGGAAATGCTTTTGGAGTGGATTACGTTGGCACGCGCCGAACCCTAAACAAAAGCTGGGCGCGTGGCGATCGCCCACGGTAGCAGAAGATGGGTCCCGCGCGACACGATTCGGTTCGATCGTGGGACTTCGATATAAAGCGCTGTGTCAGCGATTATATAGGCTAGAAGGCGACATAATAAAAATATCACCATAGGGTTCCACGATACTAGGGGACCCTAAACACAAATAACATCAGCAACCAGGCTACAGGCAGGTTTGAGATACAACCGAAAATATAAATACGGAACCACGTATAGGGTCAAGTCTGGTGGATTCATAAAAGGGTTCATCACACTATAACAAACCTAAATAAAAATGCGGATAGACCACTCTCTAGCTGCACTGACTCGTCCAGCGTCGTGAGTGCGAAAAAGAAAAGAAAGGAGTGGTGAGTAACGGATGTTACCAGTGAGTGGTGTCAGCATAGATGTAACAGAGTGATAAAGTATTTTAAATAGTAATTCCAAAAATAATAATAGCATATAAAATCAGTTTCAAGTATTCTAACATATTAACAAGTAACACAAGATTCATCTAATGAGTAAAAGCAAATAACATTTTAAAAACATAATGAACATAGCTCTAAAATACGGGTGGCCTAAAACAATTTCCCATGTTAATTATGGCCCGACTAGTCAGTGGGACCACCAAGGAGTTTTAAAGCTTTTTAAAATTTAACCATGTCAAATAAATTCGTGCTTAAAACATATATCAATGGAAACCAGTTTATCATCAAATTTATGTGATAAAACATATGAAGAAATACTTTTAGTACTCTTATTAAAATCTATGCAATTATAAATTTAACC
>NC_052490.1:22875002-22882502 GCF_009730915.1 Dioscorea cayenensis subsp. rotundata | reverse complement strand
TCTGTTTCCTATTATTATTATTATTATTATTATTATTATTATTATTATTATTATTATTATTGTTATTGTTATTATCATTTATATGTTATTCTTTTTTCTTGTTGTTGTTCTTCTGATTATTTATTTATTTATTTATTTATTATTATTATTATTATTATTATTATTATTATTATTATTTTCTTCTTCTTCTTCTTCTTCTTTTGTACTATTAATTATTATTTTTCATATTTTTTAAATATATTTCTTCTTCTTATTATTCTTATTTATTTATTATTAATTATTTTTCTTATTTTTTATTTTATTTATTCTTGTTTTTCTTCTTCTTCTACTACTACTTCTTCTTATCTATTTATTTATTATTATTAACATTATTCTTCTTTTCTTCTTTTTCTTGTTCTTATTATTATTATTATTATTATTATTATTATTATTATTATTATTATTATTATTATTATTATTATTATTCATCATCATTATCATTATTTATTTATTGTTATTCATTCTTCTTATTTTTTTATTATATTTCCTCTTCTTCTTTTTCTAATTTATTTATTGTTAATTACTTTTTTTCTTCTTCTACTGCCAATTATTTATTTATTTATTTATTTGTTTATTTCTTATTGTATTTATTATTATTATTATTATTTATTATTTTTCATATTTTTTTATTATATTTTTGCTTTTTTTTCATCTTCTACTTATTATTATTATTATTATTATTATTATTATTATTATTATTATTATTATTATTATTATTATTTTCTTCTACTTCTGTTCTTATTTATTTATTATTCTTCTTATTTATTTATAGTTTTTCCTATTTTTTATTATACTTCCTCTTCTTTTTTTTCGTTTTCTTATTTCTTTTTCTTATTTTATTATATTTCTTTTTCTTCTTCTTCTTGTTCTTCTTCTTATTCTTATTATTATTTATTAGTTATTATTATTAGTTATTAGTTGTTGTTATTATTATTATTATTATTATTATTATTATTATTATATTTATTCTTGTTTTCTTTTTCTTCTACTTACGCTTCTTATAATTAATTAATTAATTATTATTACTGTTATTGTTATTATTACTATTATTTTTTTCGTATTTTTTCTTGTATTTATTTTTCTTTTCTTGTTCTTGTTCTTGTTCTTCTACTTCTTATAATTAATTAATTAATTATTATTTTTAATTTTTTTTGTTATATTTCTTCTTCTTCAATTTTATTATTATTATTATTATTATTATTATTATTAATTAGTTAATTAATTAATTATTAATTATTTTTTTTTTTTTGGGTAAATGACCTTTTAGTCCCTGGAACTTTTAAAAATACCCAATAAGTCCTTTTGACACGCACTTAGACCATTCAGTCCTTCCTTTTTGAAAGGTGGCCTTCTTGATTCCTCCCAGTTAGCTTGCACCTTGAGAATTTTGTGAAATGCCACCAATTGCCCTTTGTCCTTTGAGGCGAGAAGCTTGAGTCTGGGTCTTTTCAGAGGCAAGGTTGTACGAAGAAGGCATGATGGTTGTCGTACCATCTCTCCCTTGCTTAGAAGTTTCTCTTCTTCATTCTTCTTGTTCTTCTTGTCTTCTTATTTCTTGTTGTTATTCTTGGGTAATGGATTTGAAACTGGGTTTCTTCTTCTTTATTGAGAAGCTTCTTCATCTTCTTCGTTGAGAAGCCTCTTCTTCATTATTCCTGTTAGAGTAGCTTGGTGGAGGTGCTGTTAGGTGTTATCTTCATCGTATTTTTGTTGACATGATACTGGGCTTTTTTTCTTCTTTCTTGAGAAGCTTTTCTTCTTCATTCTTCTAGTTGAAGGAGCTTGGTTAAGTTGTGGTTAGGTGTTATATATATCTTTGTGGTATTTGTGAACTACTCATTTGTTTCGGTTGTTTCCTTGCCGTGAAGCATAGTTAATCGTGACTATGATTTCGTTGACAATAGAGTCAACGATCTTCTCAACCGCGGCCATGTAACAGCATCAATGGGAGACACACCCTTAGCTGGTTCATGTTCTTTAGGGATTGTGTATTCCTTCGATGCCGCACTGTTGGCCGCCGGTTCCACCGTGACGGGAATTTCGTTGACAACAGAGTCAACGATCTTATCAACTGCGGTAATAGCAACATCATCTACGCTCTTCTCCACCGTGACAGCCATGTCATCAACGGTGACAGACTCAATAACAGCATCAGTCGTTAATGGTGCTGCTATTGTTTCATCGTCAGCCGGTGGTGGATAGAGAGGCATTATTGTTTTTCTCTTTCTTTCAAGTCTCTTCAAACGTGGCCGTCTTGGAATGGCCATCCCTATGAAGTCCTCGTCATTAAATTCTGACGCCTCGTCCGTCCCGGGTGCTTCATTTGTTTGGAGGAACGACACAGTCGATTGTGATTGTCCTTCTAATGCCCCAACTCGAGTGACAAGCCGAGGAAACTCGGTCATCAATATCTTGCACGCCTGCAGAAGAGTTGCAGTGACGTCATTGCCTAGTGCTGTCCGGGGGGAAGGGGTTGCTGCGGTCAGGGGACTATCGTTGTCATGGTGTTGCAATCAGGCGGGATAGGGGAGGGCTTCTCCGGCGTCGAGGATTGCGTGCGCGTGTTGGGCTGGAAGTAGGAGAACGGCGTCGAGCGCGCACGAAAGAGGTTGGCCTCTCATCTTGCTTTCGTGCCAGTGGTTCCAGAGCAATAGCATCACCCAGCGGTTAGCCCGAACAAATATATCTTCATCAGCATTCGCTGGGTCCAGCTCAGGAAACTAACATATGTAAACAAAACAATCTCAGCGAAATCATTCAGTTTAAACAATAACGAATATATTTAAACATTTATCTTATATATATTTAAACGGTATCGCATTTATTTAAAGATAAAACAAAATGTTTAAACTCTAAAGAATACTTTTAAACAGAAAATAAACACTGTTAAAGGCTAAATACTATATTTAAACATTAACTACTACTGTTAACCACATTGTTCATGATTTATTACCTCTTTTCCTTCGAGAGATGAAAAACTGGTTTCGATCGTCACTTGCTTCCGGTAACTACTTTCATCGTAGCACAGTATCCTTTGGGGTCTTGCCAAAATGGACTTTCTTTCTGGTTCCGGTCAACTCGTAAAACTAGATGTTCGGCGCGACTGAGCAACCCTTAATATACCCTGTGTTGGTTTTCTTCCCCGTGAATCTAACTTGCACTCGAGCGGCTGCTTGTGGAATGCCCTCCATAAGCCACTTGTGCGTTGCTTGCTCCCATGTGTATCGCCCTATGCCAGGTAGATCATTGACATAATCAACGATCCAATTCGGAACCGAGCATGAGGTATTTGGGAAGAGGATTGTACCCATAAGGTACACCATCAGGAGTTTGACAAAATTTTCTTCTTCTCCCCTCTGTCGAACAAGTTGCTCAAGAGTTCTCTTGATGGAGTCTCTGTGTCTCTAGTAGGTTTTTGATAAATACCTCTCTTCGAAAGCTGAGCGTATTTTCTTCTTCTGAAACATGACTACATCTCCATCTCCATCGTAACGCAGACCAAAAACAAGGGCCACATCTTCAGGCCTGAAACTCAGCAGGCTTTCCCCGAACCTGAATTTATTGGTGCGGTTATCGTACTTTTGCAATAGAGAATCAAGAAGGGCCCTCTATTGGAATACAGCTTCCAGCTTAGTAAATGATGCAAACTGTGTTCTTCAGATGATCTTCTAGTGTCGAGGGGTCATGTGAACTTTCAATTCAGCCAAGGTTTCCACTACCGTTGTTAAGTAGCATCACCCATTAACTAGGTTGACCGCCATAATCACAAGGCTGCGACATTAACAACACATTCAGCAGTATTCACAAATTTTTAAGTGGACATACTCTTGATCTATTTTCTTCTTTTTCTTCTTCTTTTATTGAAACTTTGGTAAGAGCTGCGGATGTTGAACCTTGTGCCCCCTGAAACTTCTTATGGACTTGCCCCCTTTCTGCAACAAGTCAACCAAAGACAAAGATCGTGACTTCAGAAACAACAAACCCTTTTTTTTTTGTCATATCTCAGTCTTCAATTTCAATGAGATTTAGTGACTTGCTCCCTTTGATTGATGTTTTTTTTTTGACAAGTCTATATATGAGCTTGGCGGTGATGCTGGCATACTCAGCATAACGTTGATAAAGTCTAGCATCAATAAAATTTGACTTTGATTTTGATTTGATTATTTTTTAATGACCCATTATAGATAAAGTCATAAAGCAACTTTACTTTGTGCCCCCATTCCATAAGGTAGCAATGAGACATGAAGCATCGATATTTTTTTATCAACATCTTTTTCACACTTGATTTCAAAGATGGGAGGAGAAGCTATGTCCCCACCGGGCGTGCCAGACTTTGTGGGCTCCTTTCTTTCCACCCGATCTTTAATTTGGGATATGACCGGTTGAAAAGCATGGATTACAAATCAAAATTTAATTTTTTGGTAGACTTCAAGGGATTGTGGGTTCATGACATCCATTAGGGGCAAGCCACTAATGTTAATTACCCTAGACATTGTCTCAGGAACCTCCGATTAAGAAAACAAGTGTGAATAAGGAAATAAATTGTGACAAATAAATTTTATTCATTTTAATAAACATGAATCCATAGACTTCATTGAGAATACAAAAGGGTTTGAAATATGATCATCTTAACGCAACAATGATTGTAGCCTTTTATCTCCTTTCGACTATTTCGTCGAAAAGCACGCTTTGACCTTTGTTGACTTTTCGTCTTCGTCAACGGTTGAAATATGCATCTTGAACATGATTTAGAAACTGGTGAAATTGTGCCTTGGATATTTGAATTTGCATCTTGGACTTGATTTGGAACTTAATTTGACTTTTCATAAGCTTCGGCCTTCATGCTTGTGAAACTTTTTTACAACTTGTGAACTCTTCAACGCTTTATCCTTGAGGTCGTTGAGCTCATTTATCTTGGATGTTTTGAGTTTGTCTTGAATTTGATTTGGACTTTAAGTTATAGATTCTCTGCATTGAGGAATCGCAAACATGATTTGCCTTTTCATGAACTTCGGCTTTTATGCTTGTGAAGCTTTTTACAACTCGTGAACTCTTCAACTCTTCATCCTTGAGGTTGTTGGGTTCATTTGTTGAATTTGCATTCTTTGATTTGATTTGGAACTTGATTTGGAACTTGATTTGACTTTTCATAAGCTTCGGCCTTCAGGCTTGTGAAACTTTTTGCAACTTATGAACTCTTCAACACTGTAATCTTGAGGTTGTTGAGCTCTCTGTTGATTCATCATTTTTTTAATGCCTGTATTTTGATTTGATTTTTTTCCTCTCTTTTTTTGTTTTAGAATGCTTGGCTTTTGAAGATCTTGAAATTTCTTCATCACTCTTAATAGAGTCAATGGCCTCAAACAGGGTTCATGAGCTCAAAAAGAGTTTTATGGGTTTTGAAATTTTTCACCACTCCTAAGTGAGTCAATGGCCTCAAATAGGGTCCATGAGCTCAAAGAGAGTTTTATGGTTTTTTTTTTTAGAATTTTTCATCACTCCTAAGAGGGGCAATGAGCTCAAATAGGGCCCATGAGCTCAAAAAGAGTTTTATGGGTTTTGGAATTTTTGATCACTCGAAAGAGAGTCAATGGCCTCAAACAAGGTCCATGAGCTCAAAGAGAGTTTTATGGGTTTTGGAATTTTTTTCGTCACTCGAAGAGAGTCAATGGCCTCAAACAAGGTCCATGAGCTCAAAGAGAGTTTTATGGGTTTTGGAATTTTTCGTCACTCGAAAGAGAGTCAATGGCCTCAAATAGGGTCCATGAGCTCAAAGAGAGTTTTAAGGGGTTTTGGAGTTTTTCATCACTCCTAAGAGAGTTAATGGCCTCAAACAGGGTCTATGAGCTCAAAGAGATTTGTCATCACTCCAAAGAGAGTCAATGGCCTCAAACCGGGTCCATGAGCTCAAAGAGAGTTTTAAAAGCATCTTCAATAGCCCATCCGCTTCCGTGACTGTTAAGAGGCAATGAAGAGGCCCTCCAAAAGAGAGCAGTCGACATGCATTAGACATCACGGTAAGCTTAAGGGGGTCTTGTAAAATTGCCAAGATACCCCTCATCTTTGCTAAAAAAAAAACCTTTTTATTCTTCTTGTCTTTTTTTCTTTCTTTTTTTTTTCTTCTTTTTTTTTGTTTGCATTTAGGCCCTCTAACTTTTCATTTTTTCACATTTTATGAAATTTTGCAAATGAACCTCCAAACTTTCATATTTTCATATTTTTCATGGCTTTTGCAGTTAAACCCTCGAGCTTTCATGTTTTCGCACATTTTCACAATTTTGCATATGTGTCCTCAAATACTTCATTTTTTACTTCTCCATAGATTTTGCAATGAAACCCAATTTTTCTACAAAATTTTTGCCGAATTTTATAACATAGCCCCTTCTCTCTTTTTTTCCTCTTTTTTTTTAACAAAGAATCCAAATATCGAACGAATAACATTCTGTCTCGGATTACATCGAAATATTAGTCAAATCTAAAGGCCAAGACATGAGATGGAGGTTTTGATTAAGAAAGCATGCTGGCAAGTAATACATAAAGACATGCTACTATGGTATATAACTCATTACTCATTTAAGCAAGGAATGCATGGTTCACAAAGCAATCCACAGTGCATGTCCCACCATGACTAATATTCACATAGGAATGAATGAACAGTGAAGCATGGGTTATGAGGATTTTTGTTTTTTAAAACTAAAATCTAGGCATTCTGCATGGATGCAACTAGAACATGTATATGTATATATATTTTTGAATGGAATTCTATAAGAGCATCTACCTCTTCGAAGTCATAAGCACTTGACGAGTTTCTCAAGCATGCCTCGAGATTTGTGATAGGGTTATGAACATCATCTTGCTTGCCGTGGTGGAGCAATTGATCTTTTCCTTCTTTTTATAGGGAAACATCAAAATGCCAACAAGTGAATTTGATGAAGAACTTCATCGATGATATTTTTTTTTATGATTGAATGTTGTCTCTCGCCATTGATCTTCTCATTGCCTCGGGATGGAGATCGAGATCTGGGATCGGAGAAGAGATCAAGCAACGAGGCTTCTTAGGTTCTGCCAGGGTGGTGACGGCGGCAGAAGCCATATACATCGTCACCACCACCACTAAGCTGTTCTCTATCTTTGTGGTAGTGTTTGGAGAATGAAAGAGGGAGTGGGAGAGGAACTAATAGAGCCAAAGGACCATTGTCAGACTCTGATGATGTTTGGATTCTCAAGTTTCTCTTCACAAGAATCGGTCATAATTGATCTCCTCAATGCCTTAGAATGAAGATCGGAACCTGGAATCGGAGAAAAGAGATAAAGACGAGGAGGAGCAAGGTCTCCGATGACGCCACGACCATCACCACGCCAATTCTCTTAGTCTTCTTCCCTTTCTTTCTCTTCTTCTTCTTTCCTTTTTTCTTCCTTCTCAATCTCTCCTCCTTCTCTTCTTTTTTCTATTCTCTGTCT
>NC_052490.1:22860002-22870002 GCF_009730915.1 Dioscorea cayenensis subsp. rotundata | reverse complement strand
TATTTCTTCTTCTTCTATTATTATTATTATTATATTATTATTAGTACTATTATTAATATTTGTATATTAGATTCTTATTATTTGTTTATGTATTTAACATTATTATTATGTATTTTATTGTTCTTATTTATTTATTAATATGGTTTTCTCTGCCTCTTTTGTTCCCGATTCGGTATTATGCGAACATCTTGTGAAGTTTCTTTGATAGCAATTTTCATCATACCTTGATGCTACGAGTACAGCTTTCTCCACCATGCCATCTTACGCATCTAACCCGACTTTTTTTTAATGCGAGCTCTTTCACGTCTTTTCTGTCCATCTTCCGATCATCTATCTCGGTATGCTTCAAGTGATCCCATCGTCAAATTGCAAGCATACACGATAGTAGAGATATCTCCAACCTCTTCTATTCTCGCGCACTTTTGCTTCTGAGATCTCTTGTGGTGACCTTAGAGTCTTCTCGCCAGTGACTCCTAGCCGAGATATCTCTTTCCAAGTTGAAAGGCCTGATTTGCTATGTCCACTCGTGCTTTTGGCGTTGAGCGACCCAGTAGTTTGCCCATCTTCCTCCATCTTGCGCACTTTATCGGACACGCTTGTTAACATCCGCAGGTGTGAGATTCTAACCAGATTTGTACCTTCGTGTATCCTTTTGGAGATGCTCAGAGGCTTCTTTTATGCAGATTTACATGGTAGCTACATACCTTGGGTAGATTGATTTCGTTTACTCCTCCGAAAATAACATTAAAAGCTTTCCTGCTTCCGTAACGCTTGCTCATGTCTTCCTAACTCCCACTTGCTTTTCTTCTTCTTGATCTCACACTTCTCATCATCAGTCTTCGAGCGAGGAGACCATCCTTCTTGACCATCGCCCATGAACTTTTAGCAAGGGATTTGATAAATCACCCTCATCCGTGCTTTTCGAGATATAGGTGGTTGGGACCGCTGAGTCAAGGTGGTGCCGAGTGCTATCGATGCTCCTTCTCTCATCGCGAGCCTATCGCCGGAACTGCATTTGGATCTCGCTAGGCCTTGACACCCAAGCTTACTGGTGCATTAGCCTTTCATTTCGTTCCGGTGTGTGACGATGCATCATCGCTCAGCTACTCAAAGGTTTGAACACACACGCAGCGCTCCAAGCATCAAGAGAAAGAGAGACAAGCAAATTGGTAGCCACGGGGTCGCGCGACCTCGCCTACGTCGTGCAGCCGTAACGAGAGAAAGCGATCCACTAAAAGAGGTATAAGAACAAGGGAGTGCAACCCATCTCACTGCCGCTCTGCCGATGCGAAAGAATATCCTCTCGGTGAGCCCTCGACTGCCATATTACACACTCAATTCTCGCGCTGAAAGAGTCTGCGCACTTTGTTGACTTGTCCTAAATCTTCGAGCATATAATCTCTTTATATAGATGCACCGACATCTAATAAACTTACTCTCTTTAGAATACTCCGCGGCTTCCTAACTTGGACACCTTCAAAGTTAGATGTTGCAACACTGAGTTACAACATGGCCCACACTCTTGAACGACAGTGAGTTCCAGCGGATGCCGAATCTGGGACAGGACTTCCGCTTTCCTTGATCCGCCTCGTGGCGTAGTTAACTTGACCCGAGCTCCCTCCCCGCTCGCGGTGCTTCCTTCCTCTAGTCACACGATGGGTGGCCTCCTCCCGAGGGCGTGTCTACCAGAGGCCTGTATCATCTCACCAAAGATAGCCACCCAAGACCTCCGTCTTAGCTTTCGAACTTGGCCCAAGTGGTCTTCTCAAATGATGTTCGTTTGACTCATGGAAATATTGTTACTAAACTTGATCTCATCTTCCATCCAAAGTTTAGCTTTCAATATCTTCGAGCATGATCTCAATCATCCATGCTTGAATTTTCTATCTCTAATGCATATCTCTTCAAGCTCCGATCAATCTCTCAACATGATTTAGACTCCTAAATAGTTCCGCCCATAGATAGTTTTTGGATCTTCCGAATAGTGTTGCTAAATATGGTCTTGCTAATCTCCTTGGTTTCTTCTTACCTTGTTTTAGCTTGTGTCTTGAGATACCTTCACACACAAACTAAACCTTGTGTCTTCTAATAGTTTCATACAATCTTTCATGATCTTGAATTCACGCACGAGTAGAATATTCTTCTCTCTCCAAATAGATAGTTTCTTAAAAGGAGTTCTATCAAAGATATGATTTATCATCCTGGATCTTACCAAGGATAGATAATCATTCCTAAAATAAAACTTACATATTTCTTGAAGAGATCTTATAGACTTGATGCACTTTTCCAAAAATAGTTTATCATCATCGTGACTTTAATGAGGAGGAAAATCTTCAAATAAAATCTCCACCTTGATCATCTTGATATCCCTGAGCTTCATTAATATTCGCCCACATTATCATCCTTGTCACCTCTTCCTTTGATGAGTCACCACATGCACATCACCTTCCTCTTGGCATGCTCACTTAGCAGCTTGTCAAATGGTACTCAATTTATGTCATCAAACTTAACATATTGACAAGATTCTTAAATCTAGTACATCAATTTCATTATTTAAACAATATACATACAAGGCTAATTTTTGTGAGTTATGTAAATAAAATTTTTCGTTCTAGCTATAATATCAATATCATATTTTAAAAAACTTAGTTTAAAATGATGATGGTGATTTTAGTTACAATGGAAGTGATGATTTATTTCATAAAATTTGTATTTGGTTTTATGTAAGTTAACTTTCATTTGATGCATGTGTGAGAGCAAGTGTTTTTCTTATTCTAAAGGAACTGAAATTTAATTAATTTTGGTTTGTATTTGCACAACAAATATTCCAATTAGAAAATAAGTTCTAACAAGTTTGATTTATCTTAGCTCATTTCAACTTCTTCACAGCAACCAACATAATTTTATTTATAAAAATTAATTACACAAATTAATTTAGCTATTAATTAATATCAAATAGAATCCTCATCTAATAAATATCAAGCATATTTAAAATAATCATCGTCATTCATAGTTATTGATTTTAGCTACTATTTATTTAATTAATCAAAATCCATAATAATAATTTCATTTATTAGAAACACAATAAGAATGATTTCCATTGATCTTAAATAATTGCAATCATGAAAGAAGATACCATTCATTTGTCTTATAATATGAGCAAGTACCATATAATGTGAATGAAGGATAAACTAGATGTTTTGGAAAGTTTAGACCATCTTGGCAAATTAGAGAAGCCTTCCACTATATTCCCTTTTATAAAAATTATTTTTAAAATAAATTAGAAAACAGTGATTATAATTGTCTAAAAAGGTTTTTAAGTGACATATTGAAGGAAATTGATCGAATATAGTGCACATTCAAAATCAAAAATCTCTTGAATCAATCACAGATTTTTATGAATGTTAACTTAAAAATAAATGAAACAATTTTCACTTTAACCTGCAAATATGTCAGGATTGAAACAAAATATTTGCAACATATATGAAATTATTGAGAGGAAGCTTTTAGATGATCAAAGGCTATAAAAGAATCAAAAGGATCTCGACCAAAGTGAACTTGAACGATTATATTGTCATAAATGTTGAGCTTTCTTGTAAATGAAAAGCTTTGGAGAGAAGTAAGAGATCAAAGATGAGTTATAATCATTTTCTTGAATTCCCATCTTTAGGGCCTAATGATAAAAAATTCTTATTTTGATTTTTTTTAATTTGATGATTTTCAATTCTTGTTAATTTTTTATATGAATTTTTACAATTGATTTGAGTATAAAAAGGCTTTGTTTGTGAATAAATTATTCTTACCCTTATTTTTATATTTTTATATTTTGAAATTCATTTAATTAGCACACAAGATTAACCAGATTAGGTTATCCCGAGATGGGAATTTAATCTTTATATTACAATTTGAGAATACTTAGAATTCCTAGAGGGCTCTAGGTTTTTGATTTAGGATTTTTGATTTCCAATTTTTTGCGTGCACTTGTAGAATAGAAACGTATTGAATGATTGAATGATTACTTTTCTTTAACAATATAAGTTTGACTTCTCTAAACCAGATGAAAGTGGATGTGAGATTATGTGATAAGAGTTGTTTTTAAAATCAATTGTAAAGGAAGCCCAAGGTAGGGATGTAAACTCTTGAGTTTATGAAATTAAATTGATTGCCAAATACATATAGGTTTTAAGTTATAGAATTTCAATTAATTTAAACTAACAATGTCAAGGAGTTTTTAATGAGAATCAAAATCTTTTGATTCTATAACTCAATTTAAATATATTTTTAAATACTTTATATTTCCAATTTCAGACTTTTTAATACTTTAGTTGAGTTCAACATCTTACATATTCATAGCGACAAACATGGTCGATCTCGGCTTGATCCTCTATTTTTCTATCTTCTCTTTTTATCCCTATTTTTGAATTTGTTAGCTTTTTCATCCTTATACTATCATAATTTCGGTCAATTAGGTCCAAATCAGCGGTAGGATAAACCATATTCTTAGTGACATGTTATTTTGAGATTAAAATTTTTCTTATAATGAAATTAAAAGAAAAAGCTCTAAAAGTACAGGTGATTAAGTGTTGGTATCTGGATCCGAGATCCGAAAATACAAACACTTTCCCTTTCTCAATAAAACCGAATGTGTTTATTTAAAGACGTCATGTTAAAGGAAGCCTAGTGTTTCCATTTCTATAATTATTTAATCAATTTTTGAATATTTAAATCAATATGAAATAAATAAGGTTGCAAATAGTTGACTTTGCTCTAATAAATCCAATATACCAATTCTTTTATTAATGTGGTGTGATTTATTGAAATTATAATTTGTTTTGGGGTTTGAATTTTTCGCATAAGTCTTACTTTCATGTTTGAAATTTAAATTTATTTTATAGCAAATTTTTATTTGATAAAATTTAAACTCTACAATCTATTAGTACTCCTAAAATGTTTTTATAAACTAAGGACTTCTTTTTATTAATGTTTATGTTTGTTATTATTTTCATGTAAAAATAAGGATGCACATTCTAAAAGTATATGTTTTATAAATTATGTGACATTTGTATGAGATGATGACAAGATCAATGAAAAATTGTATATTTTAATTGATTTAAAAATTAGAAAATTTGTTTTATCATCTCCAAACATTGGATGTGAAATTTTCTAATGGTAGAGTTTTTATGCTTTTTATGCTAGACCACAAAGGAAGCATTGAGGCTGAAGTGTGTTATGGTTTATTTTTGTTTGGTTGATTTTTAGTGTTTCAACTTAATAATTTATATATATATATAGATAACATTTTGTCTTCTCAATTAATTTGAGTTTCTAATTGTTCCTTTAATAATATTACTCTATGAAATTCAATACGACAGATTGGGAGTTCTACTTTATACTCTCCTAATGCACACTTATTGCCTTAATTTCTGTATAAGATATTCTGTATGTCTTGAAACCGAAACAAACTCTCCAATTCAGTTAAATCATTATTTCAAAATTTTCAAATATTTTTGTTTATATTCGTCGGAATATTTGAAAATTTTACTCTACAAAGTCATAATTGAATTAAACGTACTAATGAGGTTTCACACTTCAGACTTTGACTAGTGAACCTCTTTGCAAGCCATGAGGGCTTTATCTCGAAAGAAAAGGATTTTAATATGAATAAAATTTTAATCTTTATCTCTACTCAGATAAAAAATTAAATTCAAATTTAAATAAAATTTGAGGATAATGATCAATGTTTTATCCATGCTTTGGATTTTATAGACAAATCCAAATTCTGGCTTATTGGTGGG
The DNA here is from genome assembly GCF_009730915.1 of Dioscorea cayenensis subsp. rotundata. Classification (NCBI taxonomy): domain Eukaryota; kingdom Viridiplantae; phylum Streptophyta; class Magnoliopsida; order Dioscoreales; family Dioscoreaceae; genus Dioscorea; species Dioscorea cayenensis. The sequence continues at coordinate 22,864,207 of NC_052490.1, read as the reverse complement.
ATAATGGTAGGAAAACTAATTAAAATCTAACACATAAAATAAATAAATAAATAAATAAAAACAATGGAAATGTAAAATATGAAAAATGGATATGCACCAAAGGATTAAAATTACGTGAAATCCAAAATCAAAGGTTGTTAGGAGGGAGAGAGAGAAAGAGGACATGAGAGATTAGAAAAGGAGGAGAAGAAGGCATCCCTTTCCATGGTGGTACACGGGAGAAGAAAGCCCAGAATGCTCTTGATCTATCACCCAGTATTTCCTGTTCTCCATGGTGGGCCCATAGGCACCTTGTTTTTCAGAGGAATGAAACGAGCGTATATAGGCATGCTGCTCTTGCGTGCTTCACCCCTCTCCTCATGGTTGTAATATCCAAACGTGGCACTCTCTCTCCGAATGCACAGTGAAGGATCACGTGAAAGCTCGCTCAAGGTCACCACCGCTCGCCTCAGCCATGGCTACCTCTACCTTCCTGTGGCAAAGTGTTGAGGAAGAACCGCACTTTTATGTCGCATGGAGCTCTGCTTGCATCTCTTTCCAGATGCGTACCACGAAATGAGGCTGGGAAAGGCCAAAGACAAGATGGAGGTCAGAGAGGCGTGGTAGGATTAAGGCGCGGCTGTCAGCCATCGCCATCCTCCTCCTACCACTCGTAAACCTAAGGAAGCGATCAGCTGGTTCTCTTCTCCGATCCCATATCCTCGACCGCATCCCAAGAAAATGGTAAGATCAACGTCTGCCAGAACAACATCTAATTTCAGCGAAATATCTCAAGGATCTGAGCTGCCTGCCATTCCACGAACCTTTATCAAGGCTCGCTTCGGTGAACTTCTTCATCAAACACCAATGTTCTTTCCAGAAACAAAAAAGAAAAAGAAAAGGAAAAGGATGGTGATTACTCCAATTAATGTGGCAAGATGATGCCTGCTTACTGCAACTGAAAGATGCTTGAGAAGCTTCTACGGCGCTTATAGCTTGAAAGAGGGTATGCCTGTAGAATTCCTAACCAAAAATATATATATACTTATTCATATGTTCTCAGTTGTAATCCATGTAAATAAAAGAAAAGCCCAAAGATTTTCATTTTATATAAAATAAAAATCATCTGGTTCCTATGAATTAGCGTCATGGTAGGCCTCAGACCTTGAATGTTTTATAGACCATGCACTGATTGCTATAATGAATTGTATATATGGTAGCATATTTTATGTATCGCATGTCAAAGATGCTTCGAATAAACCCCATTCAATGGCTTGACAAATAGATTAGGGGAAAATTGGCTTTGATGTAAAATTTGAGTAGAGAAATGTAAAATGAAATATTTAGAAATACATATAAAGAGGCCCAAAATATAAAATATGAAATGTGAAAAGCTAAATGGTTTCATAAAAATTGATAAAATGTGGAAATAATGAAAAAGTTATAAGGTCTAAAAAGAGGTTTTAGTAAAATGGGCGGCATTTCGGGAAATCAAGGTTATTCCCTTGCTTGGATGCCCAATGTACGAGACTGCCTCCTGAGAGCCTCCATTGCCCTGATGTCATGAAGTGGAATGAGCTATTGAAGACTCATATAAAGGCCTCAAAGCTACCGTGGACGCCCAACGACGGACTACTCCCCAGAGTCTCCTGGCTGGCCTTGAGCCAAATGTTTAATTTTTGAAGAATCTCCTTGAAGCTCGCCTCCAATACATGGTGATAGCTCACTTGAGAGAACTCCCACCGCTTCTAACGCTCACAGAGTTGGCGACCTTGTTTGGAAGATGTTGATCCCAAAATGTGGCCTTTAGTGTACACTCGGGAGTTAAAAAGACCCATGTTTTACGAAATGAAAGAAAGCTTTTTCACCAAGTAAAGACAAAAAAAAAAAAAAAAGAAAAAAAAAAATATTTGTACCAATAGCAAAATGAAACTTTAAAGCTCCTAAGATATAAGGAAATCAAAGGAATAAAAAGTTTCATGAAGATGTGTTATATAAGGACTCCATACATGAAATGCCAAAGTCCTCAAATGCCAAAATTCTACAGATCAAGTTCAAGGATTACAAACTTGAACTAATTCAAGACTAAGCAAGCCAGCTACAAAAGACCCCATTTGATGAAAAAGGAAGCCTCGAAGAATGAGAATCAAGACAGCAAAAAAATCAATGATTCCGGATAATTGGAAATCACATTCCCAAGAGACATCATAAGACCAAAGAGCTCACACAAAACATAAAAATAAAAATCAAACCCAAATGATCTGACAAATTGAACTTAGAAGCCCAAAGACACGCGGTTTAATACTCATGTAAGTCAAGACATAAAATAAAAAATCAAAAATCAAAAATCAAATGGTCTGAAGTCAAATGAACTAACAGCAGATCAAGAGACATCAAAGGTCAAGACTCAAATAGTTTCAAGCCAAGACATAAAAAATAAGGAAATGATCTGACAATTGAACTCATAAACTTCAAGACATTTGCCGCAAGTCTCATAGAGTTTCATGTCAAGACCCAAGGAAGCTGTAAATCACAAAAGTGCAGTTTTCAAAATCATAGACCAATAACATAAATCCATAATCAAAACAAAACCACAGATGCAAAATTCATCCAAAGGCCAAACCCCAAATAAATCAACCTCAAGGCCAAGAGTCATAACAAAAAGTATCATACATAAAAGCCAACTTTTCAAAAAGCAAAGAAAACTATTCAAGCTCGATTGAGAATCCACAACTTGAAAATCTAAATCAAATGTTGAAGATAAACAATGAGCTCAATACAAGCTTAAAGTGTTGAAGAGTTCATAAATTGTAAAACAAGGCTTAAAAGCCAAAGTTCATGAAATGTTCATGTCATATATCTATCAACGATCTACAACTTCAAAACCCAAATCGTCCAATAAAGTTCAAATGTTCAAGATAAAAGTTTTAAAATGAATCAACAATAAATATTTCAACAAACTCAAGACTAAAGGGCTGAAGAGAGTTCACATACAACTGCAAAAGCTCTATAAGCTCAAAGGCCGAAATTCCTAGCGGAAAAAAATTTAAACTGGTTTCAAACTCCAAATCAAAACTACAAACTAAATGTCCAAGATCCAAGTTTCAAACATATCAACAAACGAGTCAACAACCTCAAGGTTACAAAGTGTCAAGATTCAGTAAGTTGCAAAAAGTTTCATAAGCATGAAAGCCAAAGCTCGATATGAGAAGTCAACCAAGTTCCAAATCAGTCCAAGACGCAAATTCAAATATCCAAGTTCACAAGTTACTAACCACGCCAAGATACATATTTCTACTCAAGAATTGTCACCAAAAGTCAATTAAAAGTCAAAGGCACTTTCAAGCGAAATAGTCGGAAGAGAGAAAAGGCTACAACCTATTGTTATATTAAGATGATTAAATTCCAAACTCTTGTACATTCAATGAAGTCTATGAATTCATGTTTATTGAAATTGATAAATTTATTTGTTAGAATCGCCTGTTCACACTTATATTTCCTTTTAACGAGTTCCTCAAGTGATACAATGTCCGGTGGTAATTAATATTAGAGGTCTAGTCCCTAAAAGCAAGTCATGAACTTGCCAACTTTGAAGTCTAAAAAAATATTAAAATCTGGATTTATGATCCATCATCTCAGCTTGGCCAACCCAAATTAAAAAGAACGGTGGAGAAAAAATAGAGCCTACAATACAACATCTTCATCTTTCTTTTCTAAGAATTTCCAAAGCACCATTTAAATGGAATACATCTTCAATCTTCGATGAACTAAAATAATAAAAATAAAGAATTTATTTTGAATTATAATACACGGACATAAATTTTATTATAAGCCTTGAATTTCTGCTACAAACAAATCATTTAAAGAATAAATTACCAGTTCAGATATATGGAGAAAATCAACTATATTAATTAAAAAACCTCTTAAGTATTATGCTTGCACAAAAAGAACACGTATCATCCTTAATAATACTCATCCAGTCGTTTATATAGAAATAAACTATTTCATAGGAGAAAATTCTATAACTTTCATATATTCCAACCGACTTTTGTTTATGCAAAATAAGATTTTTAATATTTTTTCTTTTAATATGCTATAAATGAATAAAGAAATTGAAGTTATTATCAGGCAAAAAATTAAACTGAATGTCGAACAAAATCCCTTCAAATTCAAGTGATTCACAAAAAACCCTAGTGACTTTGAGTATTCCAAAAATATCTTCCTTT
>NC_052490.1:22834971-22859002 GCF_009730915.1 Dioscorea cayenensis subsp. rotundata | reverse complement strand
AGGAAGAGACATTCGAGGAAAGCATAAATTTAATTAGGTTTTCATTGAAAACCAGAATTTGCCTTCCACCCATTTGACAACCATACAACCGTTTATCCTCCATAATTAAACTGCTTTCAATATGACAACCAAGAGTTTGGGTCCCCACTAATGTCATTGCCATGGAATATTCTTGCCTCTTCATTCGCAAGAGGTAAGCCATAATGCCCCTTAGGATGCACATCATAAGGGAATCTTGGACTTGAAGAATTCAAAGCATCCACATCGTACTCAAGATTACACAAATTCTTTTGTGATTATAAGGCTTCTTCGGCAGTACGAGGCTGATACGGATGTGAGAAAACACTCACATTGTGATTACTACTGAACCCCTCCATTCCTCGCAAAGGGCATTGAGATGCCCTAAGATTCATTTCATTCGAGCTTCTCCAACAATGCAGCCATAGTTCATCGCCCAATGCTTACATTTCGAATGCCCTCAAGCAATCTTTGTTCATCCAGCATCTGGTCTTTGCTTGAGCTTAGAGAGCGATCAGAGGATATGGACGATGACCAGCATGCATTGCCATTGTCATTGCCATCACCCTTAACATAACCACTGTTGTGGGGTTGAAGCCAACCATGACAAGTCATCAGAAACACTTGTCCTGCCAAACAAGGCATCCATAGGCAGTCCATGGTGTGAAGGATCTCATCCAATAGACTCTTCGTCTTTTTTTCCTCAAGTCTTGTAGTCTTCATCTCAGAATTCAGATTAGGCAAGCATTGAAAGCTTTAAATTTGTGAGACAAGAAATACTCATAACTTCGCAAAAAGATTGATAACCAGGCTGAGATTGAGATTACAGCAGCCTCCATATGCATTAAAAAGAAAACTACTAGGGTTCCTATCATCTGCTTGAAGAGAAGAGATGATATGAGGAAAAATTGAGATATCGCTGCCGAGGCTCTAAGTATCCCTGTCATGGCTCATGAGTGACTCATTCATTTTAAGGGAAGTAAACATAGATGAAGTAGTCTGGCATCTCGGCACCATCCTCGTTAAGCTTCAGATCGAATTTCTACATCGTCTCTTACTTCTGGCCAAACTTAGTGATGAACTTTGCGAGCTCCGTGTAAACCTTGTAAACAAATGAAGGTTACTCGAGGTTCTTCAGACCATCTTTGGTATGGATCTTTGCCATTGGTGGCTTAACTTCAGCTCGCTTGTAGTTATAGATCACCAACAGTGAACCAGAAGTGATGGTTTCAACAAGAGAAAGAGAAGCGCGGTGGTGATAGCAATTTGACGACGGCGAGCATCAAATGACAAAAAAGATAGCAAGCAGCAACAGTAATAACAACGTCATGGTTGGCGGCATTATCTCAGCCACTCAACCACGCCGACGGTTTCAATGAAGAACACTGCAAGTAGCGATTGCGACGATGGCATCAAGCGGCATGGCAATGGCGGCAACAACTTTTCTTTCCTTTGTGTATATATATATATATATGAATAAAGATTTGAAGAGAAACAAAAACGAGGACCTTCTTCTTCTTCGAGTTCTTTTCCTTTTTTATTTCTTTTTTTTTCTCCTCCCCATTCTCTTTTCCCCACCCCCTTTAAAAAGATTTCTTTAATCTTATCTTCACAATCCAAACGGCTTCCCTAAAATCCTAACCCTCTTTGCAGACCAAGTCAAGAGATTAAAAGATAACATCAAATTAAAAATTTAAATTTTCAAAAATAAAATCTAAAATGTTAATTAAATTTTCAAATTTTAATTAAAGTAATAAATCCAGTTTGTCTTGGGATATGGATTTCTCTGGTTGCCTCTGAATTTGCATTTCTCAGGTTGCCCTCGAATTTGAATTTCTCGAAAGTTGCCTTGAGATATGTTCTCGAGCAACATGAAATTTAGGATTTCCTCGGGATGTGTATTTGGGCAATCCTAAGATTTGAGATTGCCCTCGAGATATGTGTTCTCAAGGGCAATCTTGTAATTTGCATTTTCCCTAGAGATATGTTCTCAAGGGTATTTTTGTAATTTGCATTTATGCCTCGAGATATGTTCTCAAGGGTGTTTTTTGTAATTTACATTTATGCCTCGATATATGTTCTCAAGGGTATTTTGTAACTTGCATTTTTTATTTGTCTAGGGATTTGTATTCTAGTCCGAGACAACAAATATTTTATTTAGATTAGGGTTTGGGTTTTATTAGGACATATGTTATATTATTTATATGTAAACAAATGCCCCCTTCCTACTTTTCTCACGAAATTCTCTTTGGTGAGTTTGAGTGAGAGAAGTAGGAATCTCCAATCCTTTCTTTTGTCATGGCCAATACCTCTTAACTTTTTTTTTATAAATGAGGGCCTTGTATTGGTAAATATTTTTAGCAAAATTTGGAATGATTTTAGAAGCCATTCATCAACTTGATAGCTCCATGGGCGAATAGGGAACTAGACAGACATGGCCTTTTGATTCAAAACTTTTACGATGATCAAATGAGCTTAAAATATAATCCCTACCATTCATTTTAGAGTTAAGAACCTTATAAAAAAATATAAAAATTTTCACTAAAATTGAATATGATTTGATATGGTGATGCTTGACTTGATGATGAGATAGCTGGGCAGGAATTTAGGCAAGTTCTGCCTCTAAATTGCCAAATTTTTTATGATAATCATATGAACTTAGAATTCAATTATCACAATTTATATTGAATATCAGAACATCTTGATTATATATAAAAAATTTCAGAAGGATTGAAGCTCTTTTGACCATCTGATCTTGAGCTAGAACTTGAATATGGTGTGATGATAATCATCAATGAATTTCATGTATGATTTATGATTTTATTTGGATAATTGATGGACTTTAGGCTCAATTGTAACCATTCACATTGAACATTGTCAGGTCTGGTGTTTTCACACAAACTTTCAGAGCGATCCAAATTTTTGGCATGATCCGATTGACACATCGAACAACATTGAGTGTAGAGAAGCGGTATCCTACATCATTACCCATAGTCCTACTCTCTTCTATAAATCATGTAGACTTCAAATCAAATTTAAACCATTCATATTGAAAATTAAAGATGTATTTATGATTTGAAGGAAATTTTGGAGCAATAAAAGATAATTTAGTCACCTGATGAAGACCTTGATTGGAACAACACTATCAAAGAAACTTCCACTTTCAACACTTTAACATACATAAGTTTTATTTTTTTGGCTTTTTTATTGGTTTTGTTTTTGTTTTTGTTTTTGTTTTATTTTGTTTTTTGTTTTTTGAAAACACAAGGACCGATATATTTGCCTCAAGAAGCACGCTTAATTGTGCATGACCGGTCTACATGGAGTCGGACGTTCCGTCATAGACAAACATATGTTTCTTTACTTCATTGAAGGAATTTTAGTATGAAAGTGAGTTTAATACAAAAAATGCATGAAAATGAATGTTTTGCCTCGAGAAGTACATTTAATTGTGGATGACTAGTCAACACTTATCAGAGACCAGACGTTCCGTCATTTGAAAACATCTTTACATTAAACATAATATTTCTTTAGAAAATGGCTGTTGATGGGTGGCAACTGTCTTTCTCCGTTGGCATCAATAAGTTGATATGCGCCTCCTTCGTAGACGATCTCCACAACATAAGGGCCTTGCCAATTCTCGTGGGAGGGTGTCACGGATTTTAAGAGGTAATACCGCTTCAATTTCAAAACACCAAAGAATATGGCGTGCATTGTGTCGGAGTCCTATAAGTAGTGCGATATGCCCATAGCATCTCAGGGAGTCTTTTCATGCCAATCCGTCTTACTCTTGGACACTCGCTTTCTTCAACGATTTTGAGAGGGTTGTGTTGATTGCTTCGCCAATCTATTTGCCCTAGCGTTATAGATGGAGGTATATCTCCAATCTATTTTGTGATGATGTGAGAATCTTTCGACCTTGAAGCTTCTGAAAGTGGGTCCATTATCTGAAATAATTCTTCTTGGAGTCCCAAATCTATATAAAATATTTTCCCTGAAGAATCTGAGGATATTCTTAGTCTTGACCTCTCTCAACAGGATTGCTTCTGCCCATCTAGAGAAATAATCTGTTGCAACTAATATGAACCGATGTCCCAAAGATGATGGCTGTTCAATAGGACCGATTACATCCCTGCTCTCCCCATATCTCAAAAGGGCCATGAAGAGGCTATGGGGGTGCAAAGGATTTGGATGTTGATGAATAAAGTCTCCATGTATTTGACATAGATGACACTTTCTAGCATAATTGGTGCAATCTCCAACCATGGTTGGCCATGAATATCCCAAGCGCTTGATCTTGAGTCACATTTTTGGGTCCGATTGGTGGGGCACCACATATCTCAGAATGTACATCATGCATAACTTCTTGGTCTTCTTCCTATGAGAGACACCGCAGGAGTAATTGATCATATGACCGCGATATAATATATCATTTATGAATGGTGAATCTTAGGGCTCTTCGCTTATCTTAAGACCTTTTGATTTATTCTCTGGGAGTTTATCATATTTTAGATATTCTATGAACAGTTGCCTCCAATTTTCCTTTGGTATTTCAAGAGTGAAGACTTCCGCATTTCCTCCAGCACTTTCCTCTTCGACTTCATCAAGGATCGTACTGATGGGTCATATGTTTCTTATGGTTATATGGATTTCTTCCTAATTAGGATTCACCAACTCATTTGCTACTTTCTCCAAAGAATTAGCTTCTCCATTTTCTCGATCTTTGAAATCCCTCCTCAAGCTGCACTGGGGATTTTCTTCATCAAATTTTTGACCTTCTTATAATATTTAAGAAGTTAAGTGTATATATCTTATAATCTCCTTGACTTGCTTAATAATGAGTTGTGAGTCTCCCAAATATATGTATGTCTTAGATCCCCATTTTTAATTACGGGTTCCAAAACCAGCTATGAGAGCTTTATATTCTGCCTCATTGTTTGTACATGGCTCTGTGAGGGAAAGAGCATATCTAAGGATTCCCCCTTCCGGTGTGACGAACACAAGTCCTATCCCAACTTTATTTTGTCGAATTTCGGACATAAGTGCCAGTTTTATAGATAATGCTCCATCAAAGTATAATCGCCACTTTGCTTCTTCCACTATTAATGTATCTTCATCAGGTAGATCAAGATTAAGTGGTGAATTATTAGGGAGAGGATGTGCTGCTAGAAAGTGCTACCGTCGCCCTTTACTAATAGCCTTTCTGTGGAGTATATGTTATATCAAATTCCACCAGAATCAATGCCCATTTTTCAAGTCTTCCCATAAGCAATGGTCTCGTCATAAGGTATTTGAGTGGGTTACTTTTTGATATGAGTATTACTTTATGCGCTAACAGGTAGTGTCTCAACTTCTTGACTTCAAACACCAAAGCTAGTCAATGCTTCTCAATTGGCGTGTATTTACTCTCAACTCCTACCAACATCCTGCCAAGTGAATATAATGCATTTTTTTGCCTTTTTCATTATTTTGAGCCAACATAGCCCGTAAAAACCCTTCCAATGTGGGCATAGATATAAGATCGAGGCTTTCCATGAATCGGGGTCGCCCAAAGACTGAGTGGATTCAAACAAGTCATCGTTTAATGTCTTTGAAAGCTCTCTGACATTCATTTTCCCATTTGAAAGGCCCATTTTTCTTGAACAATTTAGATAAGGGCTTGCATCGTCTAGAGAGGTTGGAGATGAACCTTCTGATATATGCTAAACAACCTTGGAAGAAGCGCAACTGCTTCAGTGTCTGAGGGGGTGTCATTTCCAGGATTGCCTTTATCTTGGAGGGATCTATCTCTATTCCCCAATGCCTCACGATGAAGCATAAGAATTTCCTGGAGAGGACTCCAAAAGCACACTTCATGGGATTCATTTTCAAGTTGTATTTTTTGAGTCGTAGTGAAAAAATGTTCTCAGATCATCAAGATGTTTGTCTTTGGAATTTGTTTTAACCACAAGATCATCCACATAGCATTCGACAACTTTATGAATTAAATCATCAAATATTCTGGTCATAGCCCTCTAATATGTTGCATCTTTGATTCTTCATTCCAAACGGCATTACTCTATAACAATAGATGGCCATGGGCGTTCGAAAAAATAGTATTCTTCGATCATCTCGATGCATTTTTGATTTGATTGTATCTAGAATATCCATCCATAAAGGAGAACATCTTGTACCCTGAGGTATTGTCGATCATCATCTCCATAAGTGGGAGGGGAAAATCATCCTTGGGACATGCCTTGTTCAAGTCTACACATATCCGTATTTGCCCACTCTTCTATTTCACAGGGACTATGCTAGCTATCCAATCAGGGTACTTCTTTTCTCTGATAAAATTTGCTTCAATCAGCTTTTTTGTCTCTTCTATCACCCTTTCTTTTAGATCAAACTTCATCTTCCTTTGGTGCCCTGTTAACTGGAGTGGCATTAGGATCAATGGCTCAGTCCCGTGAATAGCTACCTCATCATCTAACCCCTGCATTTCATTATAGTTCCAAAGCAAAAATAGTCAATATGCACCTACAAAAAGAGCCTTGAATGATGCTTTTTTTCTTCTTCTCGATAGTTGTACACTTAGGAAAAATCGGCCTTGGATCCTCATCGCTTCCCAAGTCGATTTCAACCAATTCATCATTGTTGCTTGCCCCCATCATATAGCTCGTGTGGTGCATTCTTCATCTTGATTTCCTCTTCTTCCTTCCGAAAATGTTACCATGTAACATGAGTGCCTGGAAGACTCAAAGTAGCCTATTCCTTTCTTGTCCATATGTGCAGGAAGCCACAATTGATGATAGCTCTGATGTGACCTCCTGGACCACTTGATTTTGTGCCCGAACCTCTCAACTATCACCCTAAGCTTGTCGGGGGTAATGGCTTTGGAAGTTTATAGGTTAAGCTGTATCATCTTCTATTTCTTCAATATTTATGATACAATCATTTAAGATCTTTTTGCTTTTGTCCTTGTAAAAGGGAATACCTCTCTCCTTTTCATATCGAAATGGGTACATAAAAATGTCTTGAGATGCTCAACTGTATTTATATTGAGATCATCCAAGGATTTATGTAGTCCATCAGGAATTCTCATAATGTATAATGCATTTTCTTGAGCAGATCTTTTAACTTGGCCCTTACTTTGGTGTATATCCGCATCGCTCTCATCTTTCGAAGACCTAGTCTCACTATCAAGTGAGGTGGTCTGCCGGTTCATTTTTGTTGGAGCACGATAGAGTAGTTTTGAGCTGTCTTGATGTAGACTCTTCTCCTAGGCTTCGCAGTTTGCCCCCTTTGGTTGAATTGTCCTCTTTGGATGTATTAAGATAATATCTAGCATCCTCATAGAGTATTTCATGGATGATAAAGGGTTGGAGCTCTCCATCAATTCTAAATTCTTCCCCGTCCACCAGGTACTTTGGACATTGATGAAGTTTTGAAGGGACCAGCTGGTTCTCATGGATCCATGTCCTTCCTAAAAGGGCTTTATAGGAAGCATCAGCGTCTATTACATGGAATTTTACGTTAGATGATATTTTTCCAAATTTAAGGGTGAGAGTGATCGACCCCAATGCCTTTTGGCTGTACTGATTGAAACTTTGGATGATGATCTTTTCCGGAGATAAGTGGCATACTTCAAGCGCCAATGCTCAAAGAGTGTTGAGGATGATTAAATTCAAAGAAGACCCTGGATCAATCAAAACCTAGTTGATCTTTACTCCATCACAAAATCTTGTCACATATAGCGGTCTGTTGTGTGCCGTAGTCCCAAGCAATAAATCTTCATATGTGAAGGACACTGAAGATGTATGGAATACATACAGGGCTTTTTTCATGTTAACCTTGGCAAAGTATGCTTGATACTCCTCAAGATTTTGTAAAGCATATATTAAAGACTCCCTAACTTCATCGACATCATCAATGGATCATACATATCCGAGGAGTGCTGGGACCTTCTTCAAATGTGCTAAAATGTTATAATTTAGCTTCTTTTGAGGGTTTTTAAGGGGAAACATTATCTTCTTCAATTATCTTCCCTTTATCTCGGTTATTTGAATTGGGAGCCCTGTCTTGGTTGGAGTGTCTTCGAGTTCTAAGTCGCCTCGATGTACACATTCGTGGTGCCTCATCTTCTTCCCTCATGGAAGTTCAACTCATCTTCTCGAATTATCATGAGCAGCTATGGCATAACATTCACCTCTTTCTTCAAAGTAGTCTTCAGGGAGTGTCAAATTCCTCACGGAAACTTGTCTTTGCAACCATTTTTGGAAAGCTTGACATTCTTCTATGGTATATCCTACAAGCCAGTGATATTGGCAGTAGTTTGGATGACTATCAAGATGCATCACGCGCCGCCTTTTAGATCTAGGCAAATCCAATCCTTTATCTATGACTTCATCAAAGAGCTCTTTTCTCTTATCTTTTTTTATAGATCTTTCCATAGCATCTATTGCTTTGGTAGGAACTAGAGAATCCACAACCTCTGAGACAAAATTTTATCCTCATGATTCTAGAGGATACGTCCCGGATTTGTCCCTTTCTGCATCTTCAATATGTAACTGCAATAGCTGATTAGCTGACTCCTTTGTTACCCTTTGAATAAAAGTAGTGATGTCTTCTACAGGCATAACTTTCTTCAAGAACTTATATCTTGTAGTCTTCGAGGTATAATATGGTTCTTTGGGCTTTACTTGTGGGTAGAGCTCCAAGAGCTAAGCGTTCGCTTTCTATACTCTCTAACTGAATGCTATCCTCTTTCTTAGCTTCTTACTGACATAGGTCCGCCCGTAATGGTCATATGACTCTTCTAGCTTAGAGATGCTATCATATTCATCACTATCATCATCTTCTAGGTTATATAGAGGTTCCCCTACCAAAATTACCCTGAACATCTCCACTTGCACATCTTCTTCATTTTCATCAATTTTCTCTATTAATTCCCAGAGTAATTCTTCGACTTCTTTAGGAATATAATCTCTTAGGGTAATTAGAACTTTTTCCTTCTACTCATAATCCTCAAGGGTCTCTATATATTTCTCAATAATGGATTTCTTGCGCTTTGATTGTTCGCGTTTTTGCTTTCTTTTTCTGTTCTTCTTTATTGACTGTTTTGTTTGGTGACCTTTAGGAGGTTACTGACAGTGTTTCCAAGCAATCCCTAGGAGTTCAGCCAACTTATTCAATATCTTCATTGATCTTTTGGATATAAATGCTTCCCATACTTCTTCTTGAATAGCAAATGGTTCATCATCTTCTGTAGATGTAAGTATCACTTTATTTCTAACCACTATGACTTCCCCTTGGAATGACCCCTCTGGGTTAAGGACAGTCACATATCATGTATGTTCAGGTGGTTGCTAGGACAAAACATTCTTTGAGAGTGTGATTTTTCCCTCTTGGTATTACCGCTCAACCCAATCCTTGAAAACATAGAAATCTTCTAATGTATTTCCCAACACCCTATGATATGGACAGCAATTGGGATGGTCTTTCTTGCTTTGCTCTTTAGGCCTTTTGCATTTAGGGAGCAGCAGACCTTCTCTCACAGCATCTTTGAAAATTTTATGTACTTTATCTCTTCTGAAGGAGTACTTCTTATTCAACCTATCCTTCAAGGAAGGAAGAGGTCTTGATTCATTGTCAGGGGTACCTAAGTTAGGTGCCTTATCTTGTTCCGGCTTATGGGGCTCTGCCACGCTTTTCCCTTTCTCAACATTGAACGTTGTAGCAGTATACTTGATGCCTTCTATCCTCTTGGATTTGTCTTTATCACTCCCTGAGGTGGTCTGAAATTTTGACAACAACTTCGGGTTAGTCCTTTCCAATTTTTTAGCTTGCGAGATTAAGCCTTGGAATGTAGTGATACCAGATGTACATAGGAAAAGACAACATCCACCATAAGAAAAATGGTATTTTGCGGCAGTTTTTATAGCATTTAACGGCGGTTATAACCGTTGCGAAATTCCTTATATGGCAGTTCACAAACCGCCACCAATACTGGTATCGCGAAGCATTTGGTGGCGGTTTAAAGGAACCGGCAGAATAACCGCTGCGAATCGAAATCTGCATTTCGCAGTGGTTTTATAACCGTCGCGAAATACATATGTTGTTTGACAGGTTTACTTTTAAGGCAGTTCTATTACCGTTGCCAATACACCGTCTCTTTATTTTACGCGGTTTGAAACCGTCGTAAAATGCGTAGGTTGTTTGAGATGTTTCCTTTCACGGCAGTTTGTGAACCGTTGGAAATGCACTATTTATTTATTTTGCGGTGGTTTTATAACTGTCACAGATTACAATGGCCTGCATTTCGTGACAGTTATATGAATGTCGTGAAATGTAGTTGGGTACATTTCGCGACGCTTTTTACAATCGTCATGATTTTTTTTTATTTTATAATATTTTTTGAAATCATTTCACGACATTTAGAAAACCACCGCGGTTTGTGAACCGTTGGAAATGCACTATTTATTTATTTTGCGGTGGTTTTATAACTGTCACAGATTACAATGGCCTGCATTTCGTGCCAGTTATATGAATGTCGTGAAATGTAGTTGGGTACATTTCGCGACGCTTTGTACAATCGTCGTGATTTTTTTTTATTTTATAATATTTTTTGAAATCATTTCATGACATTTAGAAAACCGCCGCTAGATACAAAATAAATGTTTTTTTTATTAATTTGATTTTTTTTAAATGCTAACCTGTTTTTTATAATATTTTAAATAATTCCAATTTTGGTCATTCATATCATTCAAATGTATTCATTTCAAATATAAAAAATTAATGAAAAAGTTATTGATAATTCAACAATAATCAAACCAAAGTATTATCTATAAATTTGTTCAACCTTTTAAAGAACATATGGAATTAATTGTACACTTTCTAAGAATTGAACAAAAAAATTGCTTACAAACATTAAACAAAATATTACATGACTTGTCTAATAAGATTTGTAAAAATAACAACAAAACATTCAACAAAATTTGCACACTTACTCTCAAATAAATGTTAAACATTATTTACAAACATTTAAGAAACAATCCTACAAGACAAAATATTTCACAACTATTCTCAAATAAATGTCAAACATCATTTAGAAACATTCAACAAACTATTCCACTCAACAATATGTTGCACACTTATTCTCAAATAAATGTCAAACATGGTTTATAAACATTCAACAAACAATTCCACTCAACAAAATGTTGCACACTTGTTCCCAAATAAATTTCAAACATGGTTTATAAACATTCAACAAACAATTCCACTCAACAAAATGTTGAACATTTGTTCCCATATAAATGTCAAACATGTTTTAGAAACATTCAACAAATAATTCCACTCGACAATATGTTGCACACTTGTCCTCAAATAATTGTCAAACATGGTTTACAAACATTCAACAAACCATTCCAAACAACAAAATATTGCGTAGTTCTCAAATAAATTGCACACTAAAAGTTTGAATGACTACATAACTTTACACCCCTTTCAATTGTTCATAGTTGCAAAATAACCACATGTATGTCCTCAATGTCTTCAACAGAAACAACTTAACATAAATATATAATATAGGGACAAGTTATAGAATGTAAGGCTAAATATATAACTTTATAATTTAGGGACAAGTAATACAATGTAGGGTAAAATTAATTAGACTTAAAAAAAAGAACTAGCGCTTATGCAATGTAAGCTAATTAACAATAACAAATTAAGGAAGTGCAATTTTGTGGTAATTAAAACTATTCTTAGCTAAAATCTTCAAGCCATATGAAAACACTATATAAGAAAGTTAATCAATAATTAAATAATAACATTTTCTACCTTCTTCGCTTAAAGAATTCTCAATTTTAAGATTCTCATTCTTACCAAACAATAGCAAAAGCAAGCTCAATGATAAGTGTGATAAGTTTTTGTCACTTCTCCAATCATGCCCCTTTGATCCTCATTTCCGAATCTCTAATTATTCATGCACAAATCATAAATAAAAACATTATACAAACAATATTGACATAAATAAGACTATATATGGATAAAATTGTTTTATTATTGTCTCCAAACATCTAAATCATAGTCTCCAAAAAATATTGACGTAGTACATTATTTACTATTTTGTATGTTAAATACAAGATATTTAAAGATGACATTTTTGGGGGAATGAAGCATTAATGGCATGTACCTATGCAATATGGTCTGAATTATGGTCACCGCAACCCGAATGACTACCCTATGAGGAACGCCTCCCAATAGCTGGAGACTCCACATTGTCCTATTAGAAACGAAACAAATATTATGTATTTAAAAAAATTGAGTATGGAAATATATAGAAAAATACCCATTGAATCACCACACTTATATGAAACAATAGATTTAAAATAGAAAAGTCATAGAAAACCTGATTAGTTGTTAAATTTGCATTTTGGTTTGCTAATTGTTGGGTCAAAAAAGCTATTTGATCCTGATTTTGTTGAACTTGTTGCCTTAATTGTTGTACAATTTCTCGAAGGCCATCATTTTTCAGTTGTTGTACCCCTGATAGCATAACATTTGCAACTCGAGCTGCTCGATGAGCCATTCACTTGGGTTTGGGGAAACTCCAAGTCCGAACCCTCTTACATAACCGGGGTGATCTTTTCCAAAAACGCTAGCAAATGCCTCATTTTCTGAAGAATTCTGACTTCGGCTAACTAGATCTTCCTACATAAATAATGTTACACAAATTTTATATTAAATGACTATTATTATCTAAATATTGAGTATAACACATCAAACAATGTTTAACTTACATGATTTTGCCTTGCCACTTCATTTACAAAGCTTCCTTCCAATGTTTTATGGCTGGGTTGAAACAATGCAGCTCTTATAACAAACTGACCAAGTTGTGTTTCATATAAAAAAAAAAGAAGAAATTTTAATTTATAAATAAAGTTGAGTACAATGCTAAAGAAAGTTAAAAATTGTTATATTAATAACCATCTCCTTCTTTAGTCTAGCAAATGACTTTGATCCTAACGTGTGAGGCATTGTTAGGTTTATTCGATTTCTAGTATTTTGTGCTGCTTTTGCCTACATAATTGACTTGGAGATTTTTTTAAATAATAATGAAAATCTCTAAAAATTAATGTAATAAAAAAATTAGGCATACCTTCATGTCAGGATGAGCCTTATAATTGACAAGTGCCACCCATTGTTCTAAAGGAATCTCTGGAGGTTTTCTTGCAATGCTTGCTTCACGAGGACCATCAAAATCACATTGTGCATAACTATATATGTGGAATCGACGGTCCCGCAATTTCTTAGCTAGGCTTTTGAAAATATAATCCTTTCTGTCCACCATCATTAACCTCCAATTTTGGCTACAAATAATTAACTACATTAGCACACATTAAAAAATAACCCAAAAAATGTAATCCACATAATATTAACTATGAATGTAACTCCAAACCTTTATGACGTTGTTCCACACATGATTTTTATAGGACTCAGGAATCTTTTGCTATTTCTCGTATCCAATGGGGAAGTTTTCCAATTGCTTGCAATATGTCCTAGAAATTGAGCGAGCATCCCTCCAGAAAATTCAACTGGTTGGTTCCGAGAATTCCATTCCACAACTACTCTCTCTCCCGGTGGAAGAGAGAATATGTCAATCGCTCGCATCTTTTGTCACTTTAATTCCCCATTGACATCTACATTTACAAAGAAATATCAAAAGCTATCTATTTGATTATAATAAATAAATTTTATAAGTTAATCACCTTTAATTTGCATGTCCCATGTTCTTGTATGTCTTTTATGGCCCCTGATAAGTTGAGGCTCTGTAGTGTCAACATCAGCTGGATGCACTTGAGCCTCTTCATATTCTTGTGTAGCAATGGTTGGTGTTGGTTGAGGTGTACTCGGGCCCATGGAATGGCTGACATCCTCATTAGTATTTACCGAATTGCTAGAAGTGATGTGTCGTTTTGTCCTCAGCATACCTATAAATAACTCACTTAAAAATATATCAGTTTAATAACATTTAAAAGAAATAGAATATCACAATAAATGTAAATAAAATCAATAGTTACCAATTTAGGCTAGAAGATTATTTAATTGTTGCTTTCAGCTTCAAAATGTGCGCCAATATTTGAAAATTATGTATCGTTCGGATCATCTAGATCATCTCGACTCAATTGTAGATGCGTATCTTCATCGGGAAATAACACTTCAAAATTTTATGATGGATAAGCTTCAATAATAGGCATGGTATCTTCATCACTCTCACCCATATCATACAAATATCTAGGTTTCAAATAAATTGGTATACACCATCCATATTCCTTTTGATCAATAACATAAAACACCATTTGTGCCTCAGAAGCTTTAATGTATGGCTCGTCATCCTCATGTTCACCAATATGTATAGGTCTTGTAAAATTGATAGAAGTGAAACCTAAGGTGTCAGTTTTTATACCTCTAGGATGAGTCATGTTAGCCCATACACATTTGAATAATATCACCATAAATATACCATTGTAATTTAGCTCAATGGTGTCAACCAACTTTCCATAATATGGTACAGCTCCATACCGCATATTAACATCACTTGTGCTTGAATAACTTCTTGTTCCAAATGTGCCAAAAACTGCACTATTTTGTGTGTTTAATTCTCTCTCACGTTCCAAAGTGCAAAACTTGTACCCATTAACATTATATGCAGTATATCGTTTTGCTTGATTAATGGGTCCTTGTGTAAGAGCTATGAGCAAACTTTTATTAGGATCTTCAAGTCTATCACAATCTCGGTTGACCTAAAGACATTATAATTACTTAAATGTAAAATATCAAATAAATTTCATTTTATCAATAACAATCTTACTTACTTGATTTGCAAACCATTGATTGAACTCTCTATGAACCATCTTGTCTACCTCAATTGGATTTCTACTTCGAGACTTTAATTTTATTCTTGCAACAATCCTAAATTCCCTATGATATTTAATGTGATAGTTTAATCACCAGTTTAATTTCAGTAGTTTGTAAGCACATGCTTAATAATACTCACTGAAGATAAGAATCAATTGCAGGGCAATTTATTAGTACATGCCGATGAGCTTGCATTCTCTCAATGGATGTCAAACCAAATCATGTAAAACCACCAACTGTTTTTCCAATATATGGAAATAATACTGCAATGAGACCATTTGGATGTCGAGGAATTATAGGTTCATCGTCAACACGTCCAGGCCGATTCCATATTGTCTCGATATTGTCTAAATATCTTGAACAAAATGTGATAACTTCTTGTGCAATATAACCCTCTGAAATAGATCCTTCTAGTCATTCTTTGTTATGCACGTATGACTTTAGCAATCCCAAGTACCTATAAAATCATATGGTTAATAGGTATAAAACATTTAGATATAGCTATAATTAATTACAAATGAATTGATTAATTATTATTTACCTTTCTATTGGATACATCCAATGATAATAAACTGGACCTCCAAGTTTAGCTTCGTCAACCAAATGAACCACCAAATGCACCATCAATGTGAAAAATGATGGTGGAAAAAGCATTTCCATGTGGTATACTGTCAGTACAATTTGACTTTGCAATTTATCCAATTCGGTAACTCTTAGTGCTTTACCGCATATTTGTCGAAAAAATATGCATAATTCAAGCAATATTGCAGATACATTATTGTCAAGCCCTACACGCATTGCTAGTGGAAGAAACTGCTGAATTAGTATATGACTATCGTGACTTTTGAATGTCCCCATGATTTTAAGACTATTAGCATCAGTGCACTTTGAACTGTTACTTGCATAACCATCTGGCACACAAATATTCTTTAGAATATGTAAGAATGACTTCTTTCCTTTCTTGTTTATAATGCATATCTTTCAAATCCTTGCAAGCATTAAGATGATCTTTTGAGCAGGAACTATCATTTAACAATGTGAATAATACATTATCACATACATTCTTCTCTATATGCATGACATCTAGATTATGACGCAATAAATTATGTTCCCAATACGGAAGCTCTAAAAATATGCTTTGTTTCTTCCATTGTTGTGTTTCATCTCGAGAAGTATTTGCATGTATTCTTTCTCCCTTGTGTTGATTATTCACAGACCGACCGAATATTACATTAATATCAATAATCTGTTGCAATATTTCTCTGCCTGATAGTAACCGCGGAGGACTGCATAGCTCTTGCTCTGCATTAAATCTGATATTGTTCATTCTTAATTTATGACCACTATTAAGAAATCAACGATGACCCAGAAAACACCATTTCCTACTTTGAGGTAAATGACAAGGTTCAGAATCATAGTTGCAATAGACACAGGCACACCCTGTATATATATTCCACCCAGATTGATTTCCTAGGCCAGGATAGTTAGTAATTGTCCACATCAGAGCTGCATGCATCTTAATAATTTCATGTTTGAAAAAATCATATGTATCAATGCCATCACACAATAATTCTTTCAACTCCCTTATCAAAGGTTGCAAGTATACATCTATATCATTTCCAGGCATATGTTTACCTGGAATTATTGTTGAAATGATAAAAGATGTCTGCTTCATGCAAGCCCATGGTGGCATGTTCTATGGGATGAGAACAATTGGCCAAATGCTATAACTTTGACTCATATTGCCGTGAGGATTAAATCCATCTATAGCTAATGCAAGGCGCATATTTCGGGGGTCTGTTGCAAAACCAACTAGTATGTCGAATCAAATTTTTCCATGCTTCAGAGTCTCTTGGATGTCTCATCAACCCATCATTATTTGCATCTAAGTTGTGTCATTCCATATCTTTAGCCATTTTTGAAGACAAAAACAACCGTTGCAATCGTGGTATTAATAGAAAATATCTAACCACTTTTGCAGGAATCTTTCTTCCTCTCTTACCACCAACTACCTCATTAGAATGACCATTTTTACCTTTCCATCTGGAAGTGTTACAAACTCTACAAATCTGTCTGTCTTCATCTTCTGTATTTCCCCCATAAAGCATACAATTATTTGGACATGCATGTATTTTCTCATAGCTCAATCCAAGCTTTTTGATGGTTTTCTTTGCATCATAGAAAGAATGTGGAATTCTTATGTTGGGAAATGCATCATGTAACAACTCCAATATCATCATCATTGCTTTGTCACTCATTCCACAAAGACATTTGATGTGATACAATTTCAATATAAACGATAGTTTTGAATAGTTTCCACACCCATCATAAAGAAGTTGTTGACCATCATTTGATAATTCATAAAACCCATCAACTATATTCCTATGCTCATTTGCATTCGGTGTTACATCATCATTTTGTCTAACCTCTTCATTTAATTCATCAAGGCCTTCTTCCACATGTCCATGTACTCCAAAAGCATCGTTCACCATACCTGTAATCGGATCTTGATCAACGATATTCATTTGTGTATCTACTTCTGCACCGTTTGAAACATAAGTCATTTCTTGTGGATGTGATTCTCCATGAAGATACCAAATTGTATACCCCTTCGGAAATTACTTGCACATTAAATGATTGTATACATTGGCACGATTTTGGCGTTTACTAAATCCGCACATAGGACATGGACATAATATCATATTATTAACTGAACCATACTAGAAAGCAAATTCATTG
Organism: Dioscorea cayenensis subsp. rotundata; assembly: GCF_009730915.1. Lineage (NCBI taxonomy): Eukaryota > Viridiplantae > Streptophyta > Magnoliopsida > Dioscoreales > Dioscoreaceae > Dioscorea > Dioscorea cayenensis. The sequence continues at coordinate 22,841,350 of NC_052490.1, read as the reverse complement.
AAATTCTTAATGCCTTTGTCATATACATGCAAATTACGCGGCATTTCAATCTATGATTTGTCTATGTCTACTAAGAACTTTTTATTAGCAAATATATCTATAAATCTCATAAAAGTATAACTAGAGTCCTTATTGCTATTAATACCTCCTATTATGAACAAATATTGCTTAATTTGGAATATACATTTCAGCTTGGTGAGAAAAAGCTTACTTGCATGTGAAAGTAAAAACTGTAAAATTAACACTAGGGGAATTATTAACAAATTGTGAGAATAATAAAATATGAACAAATATTATTAATTTGATATACATTTCAGCTTGGTTTGTTAATCCCAATTCAACAAATAAATCATTAATGGAGAGAGAACATAAAACTATACATGTATTCTCACAAAATTTGTGGCAAACCTCTTATGTATAATTATCATAAAAACATTATAAATAAGAGTCTTACTTGATTTCAGTTGATGGTAATCGAATGACGTGTGAAAAAAAATCTCAGAAGAAATTCCAATGATCTTGTCTATCTCCTTGTATCGTTCGGAAATCTGAGTGAGATTGAAATTTAAAAACTATTTCAGTATTTCAACATAATCTAATTAGATATAACATTGTAATAAAGACCAAAATAATTCAATTGTTTTTAGCATTTAACACTCTAAATTCAAGCTTACATTGACAAGACAATCAGGACTGAACATAATTTGTTGCTAGGTTTTTTAGCCTAATCAAATGATCATAAAAAAGTAGGCTTTGTTGTTCAAAGGGTAGACATGCATAGAACCCTAAAACATCAGTTTTAAATCCACTGCACAGAATATGGTAATCATATAATTATTCATCATAGTGATAATTTAGCTTTGCATTAGATTGATCGAACGGTATAAAATATAAAGGAATATGCCATGTCATATCATGTGGAATAAAATTGTTTGGATGAATGTGAAATATGCATGTTATAAAGGTTTCTATATAAGCATTCATTGATCAGAGACACTTAGAACCCAATAAGTAGATTTATTAGTTCAAAACGTGGGTATACATAATATCATGACCAAGTTGTATAGGCACAAACCCTTACACTAAGATCAGCACCTCTCTAGTCACTTCTTTCTGTTGGTTTGCACCACTAATAATTTTGAAGGTCCTGCAGGAATCCAAACAAATTCAATTGTTAATATTTTTGTTTAGTTTGACATTCCTTATGATCACATGAACTCAAACATGCTTAAGTACACCTCTAATCATTGAATATAAATGAATTTTCAAATGACGAGATATTATAAATTAGTTATTACTATTTAAAAAAACACACAAACAACTCACTGCATATGTACAAATACTATTTTATCACCATTGAAAAATTTTAGATTGCATTTTGGAAATCTCTAAATGAGGTGATGCTTTGGATAAATGTTGGTAAATCTTTTTCTTTGTCAAACATTATATTGGACACATTGAATTATCTCCAAATATCAATGCAAATGATTAAACAAAAAAATTTTAAAAGTTAGGTTGAAAAAATTAATAATAAATAAAATAATAATAATAATAAATGAGTGGTAGGTTGCCTTCATTTCCAAGGTCCATTCATTTCCATTGATTTGTCTTCTAAGTGCTCATCCATTCAGCAATTCAATGAACATCTTTAATTATATAATAATTTTGTTGGAGTCCTTTTCATCCATTATATCCACCCATACTTCAGAAAATTACAAAGTCAGTGGAGCATATTTTTTGGGAACCATGAAACAAAACCCTCCTATTCACAAGTGTTTGCAATGGACCATACAATGGCTATCCACATCAAGAGGTCCCCTCCTAATTTAGGCTTAATATCATATATATTGAAACATTTATATATATATATATATGTGTGTGTGTTTTTTTGTCAACTTTCTCTTTGTCCCATATGTTTGTTCCTGGTCATACTCAATCACTTGTTTTTTTGTTGCCCATTGTGTTTTTCCATGCTTTCTTCCTTTCTCTCTATTTTGGTTTTATCGTATAACCACCATTAATCTTTGGTTAGGGTTCGTATATAATTACCTGGAAGTGATTATTATTAGGGTTCCTAATCCATGGAAAGTGATTATTAGGATTTAGGATGTCCAAACATATCTCATGAACAATACATGCAACCACATCTCTGTCTCTCCTTGAATGCCTTCCCATTGTCTCTTTGTCTCCTTTTGGTTTATAATATATAGACCTTTTATTACGGTTCTCCTAATCCATGGAAAGCTGGGAATTAATTACAAGGGTTTTGTTGGGTTATCGATCAATGGAAATTAAGTTGTAATGTTGAATTTAATCGTGAATGATACATCCTTCTATGCGAGAAATATTAATGTTAATAATAAAAATAATAATAATAATAATAATAATAATAATAATAAACTAGAGATTTTTAATTTGGCAGAACCTTGTCTTGACTTGGTTTGACATGCTTATCTTGTTATTTCCGGAATCTAAATCTTATAGAATGTATATGATATTACAATTTTCTGTCGACATAGTAAGTTCATTATATTCCCTTTAACTACATATAAAAATTCATGTGCTTATTTAAATGGGTTAAACTAGTCTAAATACACAAATATTAAATCTTTGTGTGTGTTGGTAATATCTCAACAGAAATGATTATGATTATTATTATGGATGCTCTCCCTATTTCTCCCCATTCCTTACTTCATGATTCAAAAACTATTTATTGGACAGGGTTCGCATAACTAGTTCATCAAAGTGATTATTTTCAGGGTTTTTGGTGTCCTAACAAATCTCATTATCACACCAAAGCATGACCATACCTAAATGCCTCCACTTCCTTTAATTTATTATATAAAAAGTTAAAAACACCATTTGTTATATAGAGTCCTTTAATCCATGGATGCTAATTATTAGGGTTAGGGTTTCCTAGCAGACCTCTGTTTTGCACTTGTTTCTTTGTTTAAAATGGTTGGGAATAGCCATTAGATATGACAACCTTGAGTTCTCAACCAACACCTAAACTATATATTTATATGTTACTGTTGAATTCTAAGGAACAATAAGTTGTTGATATTATATATACTAAATATATAGCATGCCACTTTTAAAAAACCCCTTAAAAAGTAATATATATATAAAAATAAAAATAAAAATAAATAAAAACCAAAAAGGAATGGTATATTATTATCCACAAACAAACACCCCTAATATATATATATATATATATATTTTTTTTAAAAAACTCTAAAAAAACTTTTTAATAAAAATAAATAAATAAACAAATACCAATATATATATATATATATATTATTTTTTCTTGCAATTTAAAATTTAAGTTTTTTTATTTTGTTTTATTTTTTTCATCATTTTTTGCAATTTAACCCTATGATTATTCACAATTTGACTATTTTTTAATTTACTAAATTTATAGTTATATTTCGAGTTCAATTGCAATAATTTACTATGAAATCTCATTCTAATAATTATTCAAATTGATTATGCTCTCTATTTGTGAAAAAATATATAAATAAATCTCTCACATTAATCATAAATCAAAACTAGTTATTTTTTTCTAGTGAAAATTTTTAAATTATAAAAAATTTAATTGAAATTTTACTTGGGAAAAAAATAATTTTAATTTATTTTTAAATAAAAATTATAGACATATAACACTCTCATATCATATTATTTTTGTATTAATAATGAAAAAGAATTTACATGATTTGAACACTTCAGTTTTCCCATATATATGTTATTCAAGAATGCAAAACTAAGTTTTCTTTGCAACATTATAAATATATAAATACTGAAACCATTTGAAACATAATTGTGAGCATGGGCAGTGGAACATGGTATACCAAACTTTAAAAATTTTTCATTAATTAGATGTTGCCAATTTTTGTCCCATTTAACGGTATTAATTTGTAAGAACCCTTGACCTTCTTTTCTTTTGGAGGTGGTTCTCATGCATGAACTCTCTTGACACCCAACATACCAATCAAACCTATATATACTTTTTCTAATTCAACAACGGCTAAACTTACAACTCTCTTAAATTTTATAATAATCAACATATATGCTTAATGAACTTCAAACAATAACATTCAACTTGATTTCCTGAGCCTTTTTCCTTCTCAAAATATTTTTTATTTTTAAAATAATAATTTCAATTTGAAAGAAAATACTCAGGATTCTCTAAATAATTACAGGGCTTCATTCAAAAGAAACAAAAAAAAATATCAAACATGAAATATATATATATATATGTATATATTTCATGGGAAAAATAGTAATTCGAAATAAAAATCTGCAAAAAGAAAATAGTTTTTTTTAATAAATTCTGAGTGTTTTAAATTTAAATAAAAAAACTTAGATTACAAAATGAAAATCACACTTGGGTTGATTTTTTTTTAAAAATAAAAATGAGTGTGGAAATATCAAGTTAGGGCTAATAATTAATGAGGGATTAATTAATATATAATTATATTTTTTTAAATTTATTTAATTTAATGAGACTAATCTCAATATAAAAAGGAAAAAAATAACATTAATACAAAAATAAAATAAAAAGGGGTAAGAATCAGCAATTCGTGATCGGTTATCTTGTAAATCGTCGCAAAATGCATGCATTTAGCAACGGTTATAACAAAAACCGCCACGAAATTCAAAACATTTTTGCGACGGGTTTTTGAACTGTCGTGAATTGCTACATTTAGTGGCGGTTACATTAATAACTCGCCGTAAATGCATGCATTTTTGTGACAGCTTTAGTAAACCGTAGCTATAACTCATCGTGAATATCAGATTTCACTGGCAGCTTTTAAATAAACCGTCACGAAAATGCTCGCCGTGAAATGCCGATTTTCTTGTAGTGATCCAAACTATCAATGTTCCCTGCAATAAAACCCACTGCCTGCACGATCAAGTGGTTGTTCGTCATTTAATGCTCAAGTTCCTTCATCTCATAATGTAATCGACCACTTTTTTTCATCTTTTATTTTGGCGAGTGACTGCAGAGGTCGAGAATTTGTGATTTTTGTCACTTATGCCTCCAAACCGTACTCAAAAAGGCATATTTTCACTTGTTTCCATGTTTGAATCGACTCGGGCTGCAGATGCGCATACAATTCAAATGCTACTCCCGCGAGACTTGTAGAGAACTCGTCTCGAGGAGGGAGTGATGGCTTCGCACTTGTATCTCCACGAGCCATCACAAAATGAGCCAAATGTTGGTCAAGATTGCCAATTCCAGTAAATTGTTTGAATTTAGGAACATTATATCCTTTGGGGTAAGGCACCAAGTTATGGTAGCTAGGATAGGGCTTGTCTCCATCGGCCCTTGTCTCAATTCCTTTGGCTTGGTTTAATTCAGCAACTACCATTCGCTGTATCTCTTCCCGAGTCATTACAACTGATTATTCCTGAACTAGAATATAAGAGGTTCCCGATGTTCCACCGGCCTGAAGGTTTCCTCTGGATGAGGTGTTGGACTTCTCGACCTCTAAACATTCTCCGTAGGGAAACCGTGAGGGTTACCCTTTGCTCAATCAGCTTAAGGGCTTCTCGCCATCCTGTTGGACCCTCGATCTTCCTATTTGTTTAGGTCAATTTTCCATTAGGATTTTGATTTTCCATTCGCATTTGTAATATTGACTCCCCATCAACATTGCCATGTTGTCATTGAGTCTTTGATATTCGGTATCACGTTGTACCTTTTGAGGAACAAAGATGGGTTCATCTTTCTTCATCTTCATTTAACTGGATGTACTTCTTTTATGTTTCCTTGGCATATGGAGTGGTGGAAAAGCTAGTCCCTATCCCTTGCTCCCTCATGTGATGGCGCATGGCTACAACCTTCTTCTCCATTCAAGGAGTCTCGCAGTCTCTTTCCGGGATCTTATAATAGGTCACGCTTTGTTCTTGTTCTGCGTGGATCTCCTCTGCTTCAATAGTGACTATGATGTGTATATTTCCACATCTACATCAGACATTTCTTAATCTTTTATCTCTCTTCTCCATTGGAATTTAGACCTGTAAATCTTGGGTTGGTTTCTTGAAGGAGTTAGACTGTCAACCATCGTCTTCCACGCTGTTGAAATTAGTTGCTTCTTATTTTGATAAAATTCTTTTTGGCCTTTATCTTTTTCTCACTCGTAGTTTCTTTGATGTTTGTATAAGTCTTGTAAAGATCCCCGACCAAAATGAAGTTATTGTGATAGGACTTTGGAGGTCCGCCAACCTTGTTTTCTATTCAGCTTGGGAAGCAAATCTGCAGTTGGTTGCATTCTTTTTCATTAGCTTAAGAGTTTCAAAATGAGTTGCTAGAGGTACCCATTTGATTATTTTTGTGTCCTGAATGACACAAAAATCCAACCTTTTGTTTTGAATT
>NC_052490.1:22794599-22833971 GCF_009730915.1 Dioscorea cayenensis subsp. rotundata | reverse complement strand
AAGAAAAAAATAATATTAAGATTTTTATTCCAAAATAAGAGGCATTTCGAAAAGAAAACAAACGATTAGGTTTTTGATACAAAAAGGAAAAATAGGACACATTTCGAAAAGAAAAAAATAGGATTAGGAATTTGATTAAAAAATAGTAGACAATCCGAAAAGAAAATAAAGGATTAGGTTTTGGATTAAAAAAGTACTTGATATTGCAAAAAGAAAACATTGGTGATGGTTTTCATTCAAAATTGATAAATAGGAGACATTAAGAAAAGAAAACATAGGATTAGGTTTTTGTTTGCAAAAGAGGGGACATTACGAAAAATAAACATAGGATTAGTATTTCGATTCAAAAATAGTAGACATTTTGAAAAGAAAACAAAACATTATGATCTTGATTCAAAACTAAAAAATAGGACACATTCGAAAATGAAAACTTAGGATTAGGGTATTGATTCAAAAATAAGATATACTACTATAAGAAAACATAGAATTTGGGTTTTGATTGAAAAATATGAGACATTATGATAAAAATCATAGGATTAGGGTTTTCGTTAAAAATTGGAGACATTTTGAAAACAAAATATAGGATTGGGGTTTTGATTCAAATATTGTAGGCATTCCGAAAAGAAAATATTGTATTAATGATTTGTTTGAAAAATAACAGAAATTACTATAAGAAAAATTAGGATTAGGGTTTTGGTTCAAAATAGTAATCCTATGTTTATATATAGTAATGTCGCCTATCAAAAATAGGGTTTTCAATCAAAACTGTAATCCTATCTTTCCCAAAAGATAACATGGCATTAGTGATTTCATTTAAAAAAATGAGACATTCCTAAAATAAATCCAATGAATAGGGTTTTAATTCAAAATTGAAAAATAGGACACATTGCGAAAAAAAAATATAGGATTAGGGTTTTGATTCAAAATTAGCAAACATTCTTAAAAAAAAAGGAAAGGATTGGGTTTTTGATTGACAAATAGAAGACGTTCTGAATATAAACATAGGTTAGGGTTTTCATTCAAAACTAATAAATTTGAAATATTAAGAAAAGATAATATAAGATTAAAACATACCCAACATTCAAAAACAACATAAGATTTGTATTTTGATTAAAAACTATGAGACATTACAAAAAGAAAACAAAAGATTATTGTTTGATTAAAAAATAAGAGACATTAAATAAAAAAAACATAAGATTAGGGTTTGATATAAAAATACAAGGCATTTTGAAAAGAAAACATAAGATTAAGGTTTTTATTTCAAAATAAGAGGCATTTCTAAAAGAAAATGAAAGATTAGGATATTTATTCAAAACTGAAAAATAGGACAAAGTCTGAAAAGAAAAAATAGGATTAGTGTTTTGATTAAAAAGTAGTAGACATTCATACATTATTAGGTTTTGTATTAAAAATAGTTGACATTGCGAAAAGGAAAAATAGGTTAGTGTTTTTATTGAAAATTGTTAAATAGGAGACATTAAGAATGAAACAATAGGATTACTGGTTTGTTTGCAAAATAGGGGACATTGCAAAAAAGAAATCCATGGCATTAGCAGTTTGATTAAAAAATAGCGGACATTCTAAAAAGACAATAGGGGTTTTGATTCAAAAGCGAAAAAAATAGGCATATTCTAAAAACAAGTATATGATTAGAGTTTTGATTTAAACTAGGAGACATTACTATAAGAAAACATAGGATTAGTTTTTGATTGACAAATATGAGACATTATGAAAAGAAAACATAGGATTAGGGTTTTCATTAAAAATAAGACACATTCCAAAAAAAAAACATAATATTGAGGATTTTATTCAAATATAGTGGCATACAGGGGAAAAAAAATATAGGATTAATCATTTGATTGAAAAATAGGAGACATTACTATAAGAAAAAAATAGGATTAGGGTTTTGATTCAAAACACTAATCCTATGTTTTCTTATAGTAATGTCACCTATCAAAAATATTGCTTTGAATCAAAACCCTTATCTTATCTTTCCGAAAAGAAAATATTAGAATAGGGTTTTCAATTAAAAAATTGTGATATTCCAAAAACAAAAAAAAACAATTAATTTGCTTCAAAACTGAAATATAGGACACATTGCGAAAATAAAACACATTAATAGACATTCTGAAGAGAAAACATAAGATTATGGCTTTGATTGTAAAATAGGAGACATTACTATAAGAAACATAGGATAGGGGTTTTGATTAAAAAATAATAGACATTGCAAAAGGAAAATATAGGATTATGGCTTTGATTCAAAAATAGGAGATATTATAAAAAGAAAAAAAAAGAATATTGGTGTTGATTTAAAACTGAAAAATAGGAGACATTCTTAAACGAAAACAAAAGATTAGGATTTTGATTAAAAGATAGTAGATATTCCCAAAAAAATACATAGGATTAGTGTTTGGATTGAAAAATTGGAGGCATTCTGAAAAGAAAATATAGGATCAGGTTTTTGATGATAAATATGAGACATTCAAAAAAAGAAAATATTGTATTAGGGTTTTGATTAAAAATTTCGAGCATTCCACAAAAGATAGGATCAGTGTTTTGATTAAAAAATATGACATTTTGAAAAGAAAAACATAGGATTAGGGTTTTGATTAAAAACAGAAAAATAGAACACATTTTGATAATAAAATAGAACATTACTATTTTGATTAAAAGAATAGGAGGCATTACGAAAAAAAAACATAAGATCAGGATTAGGATTTTTGTTCAAAAATATGAGCCATTACGAAACAATACATAGGATTAGGGTTTTCATTTAAAGATATGGGATATTACGACAAGAAAACATAGGAATAGGGTTTTGATTCAAATATAGTAGGCATTTTGAAAATAAAATATAGGACTAGGGTTTTGATTAAAAAATAATAGACATTCAAAAATAGTAAACATTCCAAAAAAACATAAGATTATGGTTTTGATTAAAAAATAGGACCCATTATGAAAATAAAACATAGGAATAGGTTTTTGATTCAAATATGGTAAGCATTCCCAAATAAAAATATTGGGTTATGATCTTGATTGAGAAATATGAGACATTACGAAAAGAAAAAGTAGGATTATTGTTTTGATTCAAAAATAGTAGACATTCCCAAAAGAAAACATAAAATTAGTGTTTTGATTAGAAAATAGGAGACATTCCAGAGAAAAATGAGACGTTACAAAAAAAAAAAACATATGGTTTCTGTTTTAATTTAAAATAGTAGACATTCCCAAAAGAAATATAACGAGTGTACAACATGAATGTATTTTATATCAATTTGGACACTCATTTGTCATTTATTAGAACTATCTTGTGGAATTCAATGCTAAATATAGTGTGTTTCACATTAATAGGCTTAGAGAGACACTGAAAGATGAGGGGGAGTGCAAGGAAGCATTCTAGACCCAAACTATGAATTTGGACCCCTCTTAGCATCATGGTATTAAGGACAAGGTAAACTAAGTTACTATCACTAGCCACAATCGACCTTAGGGGCCTCAAGTCAAATCTGAGGACCTTGCCGACATGCTTATGCTTGTAAGGAGGATTCTGAGGCAATTTCAAGAACCTTAAAGGCAAGGCTTACACTCGTAAGGATGCCCATTAGGACTATACAGAGAAGCTTACGACCATAGTTTACACCCGTAAGGACGGTCTTAAGAAGGAGAACAGTGAAGTTTAAGGTTCATCCTTTACGGCATTATGTTGGACCGTAACACAAACAAAAGACTTTATGGATGGGACATACAGCCAAAACTATTCCCGTAAGCTCATGACCATCCTCTTTAGCTCCTTTACTGCCACATCCTTATGCCCATAAGTAGCCTATAATGAGCCAGATATAAATAAAACTTAAGTATATTTTTAGGGCAACTTTTCTTTGCTCTATTCTATTCTTTTGGCGATTCTTGCAGGTAATGTTTTGGAAGAAAATAGACAAATCACCAGCACTTAAGGGGTGATTTGGAGAGGGATTCAGATCAACATTCAAGAGGATTGAAGATCGTAGCAATTAAGACCATCTTGGCAGCATGGGTGGAAGCTTTCCAAGTAACTCCTCTGATGATTTATCATTCTCGGGATTGAAAAGGGGTGTTTTTTCATATTTGTTGTGTTTTCCTCCATTTGAATCTTGAATGCTTGATGGAGGGCTAATTTGTAAATGTTTGGGCATAGTTGAACTCTATGGTTTATTTTCTTGACTTTTGTTGTTTGATCTTAATATTTTAGTTTTTTTTATTGCAATCATATCTATTTGAGTCTAATTGTGTGATTGAATGCATGATTACTAATGAGGCAAAATCCCTAGCTCTTATATTTGGTAGTACTACATGATGAGAAGAAATTCTCTTCTAGCATAGACTTGCCGCAATTCGAGAAGGTAGCTAGTTCACCTCTGGTTTCGTTACTTCGGAGACTTCATTTCCAGCAATCCTTCTGAGTGAGTTAGTGGAAATCTTTTTATTTTTTGCAATCATGTAGAGTAGATTTTAGCAGAAATCTCATTCCTTCACTCTATTCAGATTAGGGGTAATGTCTCTTTTGGTGGCTATTATCTACTTAAGAGATTGCAATTAGTTCACAAAAAGGTTTCATAGAGTGTTAATGTGATTGTGTGGATGTCTATATCATATTTGTATATTTCTGATTTTGTATATTTATGGAAACTTTTCCGTTCAAATAAAATTGCATGTTTAGATAAACATTATTCTGCATCTTATAACCCTGGAGGGATGCTTTGCTAATATATCGTTTTCTTTCTTGATTTCTCTCATGTTAATTGCCACATTTTCTTGCTGTTGTTTACTTTTGCTCACACACATCACTCCATTAGTCAGTGTTTTTTTAGATCTAGAGTTACTACTAGTATTCAATTTTTTTCTTGTGGACCAACACTTTGCACTCACACACACTTTATTACTTGATTGGTAAGTACACTTGCGTCCCCATCAAATATTTGGTATTATTGCCAAGGAAGATTAGGGATATTAGGAACACTTGAATTTCTGTCACTTTTGCCAGTTATCTTCCAAGTAATTTTGTTGTTCAGTCTTTGTTTTTGTAAGTTACACCTATCTCAATTGACAACAATTTGTTTCTTAGGGTATTCATCTGAAAATGATTCGTGCCTTGATCGATCAGTTGGTAGTCATGAATGCCAGAATGGATAGTTTTGTGCAACAAAGTTACTGGATGAATAATAATTATTTGTATTAAGAGAATCAGAAAGGTACTGTAATGACACAATTATTTGACCAGTTGTTTTAGTTTGATTCAAAGTACTATCAAGATCAAGGCTAATAGGGTTTAGAGGAAGGAACAGATCACTTTGTGGGTTCTTTGGGGAAACAAGAAGAAAGGAAGTTCGCAATTCAGAGTGTGATGTCGGTTTCAAAAATTCAAAGTCTGTTATTTGGGGAATAACAAACTTCCAGTCATCACTTTTGCTCACTTGTCTGATGATCAAAAGAAAAGGTTTGTTGAAGTCCTCAAGGAACATCAAGGACCATTGCATTTAAGATCACCAACATCAAGGTCATAAATCCTTCATTTTGCACCAATAAAATTCTAATGCAGGAGAATTTCAAAATGGTGGTTCAACCTCAAAGGAGACTAAACCCCAACATGAAAGCGGTGGTGAAAGATGAGGTGATTAACGAATTAGATGTTGGGGTAATTTGTCCAGTTTATGAAAGTGCATAGGTTAGTCTAGGTCAGGTCGTATGACAGGTGCTCCGCAAGTGCACGGAGTTGTCGAAGTAATAAATCCCGAAGTGAGTGGGGGTATCGTATCCACAGGGAATAGGGAATAAAAATACTTATATTGTCTCTTAGCTAAGTGAAAGATGAGATAGTGATTTGTGTGTCAAACAATGTGAAATAATAGAAGTGAAATAAACAAGAGAGAAAGTATGAGTAAGGAGAAGGTAAGGCAATCGATAAAGATGGGGTACCCAGGTATTGCTCCCCCTAGGACAATAGTTTCAAGTGCAAGAACTCTCTATTATGCTTCCTAACTAATGCAATGGTGAGTCATGGACATCCTTAATTACATGGTCCCAACCTAAGGTCAACCATGCCTAATTCTACACATGTCCCGGAGGAGAAATCCAACAATCTCAACACCTCGCACTCGCATAGAATTGCAATGAACTATAAGGATTCCAAGTGATAAATCTCTTCCTAATTATAGACCTAACCCTTTGGTCCAGAAGAAAGGTCCCTAGCCACAATTAAGCCCTAGATACTAAAATCACCTCAACGCTTCACTCCGTTGCACTCGCAACTAAGCCCCAGTGGAGGGTCATCCCTTAGCCCATTCACTTTATTGTGGCCGCAAAGAATTCGAGGAACGGAGGTAGAATCTATCACATCGGAGGGGAAAGGAGACGCTCCTGTACCTCTCGACTCACCCTCTCAACCTTCTCCAATCAAGCTTCGTCTAACTCTCGTGGTGTGTCACTCACTCACAAGGGTAACCGGGTGAACTCTCAACCCTAGTGTCACTCTAAGAGAGTATTCAAACAACAAGCATTCAAGATTGGAACTCACAAAAACATCAACTAATTGAAAGCATAATAAAGAGATTCAAAGAAACTAATTCATCTAGGGTTCACAAATACCCAAATACCCACTAGGGGTTTAGCTCTCCATGGAGTTTAATACAAACGATAATGAAATCAAGTGCAAAAGTAAACAATCCATAGGAAAACCCCTCGATAGTTAGTGTCGATGGTCTTGTGGAGAGTCCTCTACTCGTCCGCAGCGATCTCCTCCTCCGGTATAAGATACACCTCGCCGAATCACTCCGACGGAGTCTCGCTTACCAACCTTCTTCCTAATGAGATGCGATGTCGGAGTCAGTGAGAACCTCCTCCAAGACCTTTCCAATACCTCTCAAAACCTCTAGCCGTAGCCTTCTCTCAAGTTGGGAAAAGATGGAGAAAAAGGATAAGCAAAAAGATAAAACAAAAAGATGTTGAAATCGGGGTTGAATCGAGCTTTAAATAGGGCTAGAATCCGGGGATACCACGCCCATGTGGATACTTTCACCGACACCGCGTGAATTTCCACATGGGGTTGTATTTCCACACACCCGTGTGGCTTCTCTGGAATTACAATTTTTGACCTGCTGTGAACAGTAACTACTACAGTGAATTGTTACAACGATTTTGTTACATTACTGCTACAGTACCTGCCAAAAAACACTCCCGAATCCATACTTTCATCGAGGTAACATAAACGGGCACACATTTACGTCGTAGATCGTCTTGCTTCTTCAATAAAAGTCCCGTTGGTGGAGATCTTATTACACAAGCCTAGCCGGAATACTTAGAATGTGGCGCTTTTGTGCTCCCTCCAAAGTTCATTGTGCTTTGAAGCTGAATACAAGGAAGGTTGGCACACAATCTAGCATCTTGAACCCGACTTTGTCGTCGCATTTAAACCTTATCAAGATTTCCTCCGAATGGTGCATCTCACGATCCACATTGGCTCTCTCTAACATTCGGCCTCCACGACCCTATATGCAAAAAGAACACAAATACATATGTATTGGCGGCTTAAACCTGCTAAAAGTAATGCACATCATAAGGAAAGAACGCCGCATTCTTATTACACAAGCGCTTATCATACGCATTCTACGTATGGAGGAATGAACGTTGTCACCGATGAGAAAAATAATTTTATCCCTACACGCACTATTATGAGTTGGAGCATTTGGATTGATTATAGACAGTTGAATGATGCCACAAGAAAGGACCACTTTCCTCTTCTGTGTATTGACCAAATATTTGAGCACTTATATGGGCAAAAGTTTTATTGTTTCCTGAATGGGTTGTTAGGATCTTTTTAGCTTCCCATTAACCTAGAGGATCAATAAAATACAACTTTTACATGCCCTTTCGATACATTTTCTTAACGATGAATGCTCTTTGGTTTATGCAATGCACCTACCATTTTCCAACATTATATGACTACAATATTTGATGATCTTATTGACAATACCATGGAGGTTTTCATGGGTGATTTTTCTATCTTTGGGGACTCCTTTGATCATTGTTTGAAAAATTTTAAAAAGGTTCTAAGGAGGTGTGAGGAAACAAACCTAGTTCTAAATTGGGAGAAGTGTCATTTTATTGCTTGTGATGGAATAGTTTTGGGGCACAAGATATCTTAACATGGGATAGAAGTTGATCAGGCAAAGATTGAAACTATCAATAAACTTCCACCTCCATCCTTGGTAAAAGCCATACACAATTTCCTTTGGCATGCTTGTTTCTATCAATGCTTCATCCATGATTTTTTAAAGATAACCAGGCCTTGACTAGACTTCTTGAAAAAGACATGATTTTTGAATTCTCTAGAGAATATCTATCAGCATTCAAGACCCTTAAAAAGAAACTATTAAATGAACCAATTGTTATAGCTTCTGATTGTAACATTCCTTTTGAGATCATGTGCGATGCAAGTGATCGCACAGTCAGGGCTATTTTCGGACAAAGAAAAGACAAGCACTTTCAACCTATATATTATGCTAGTAAAAATCTGAATGATGCTCAAGCAAATTATACCACAATAGTGAAGCAGTTGCTAACCATTGTGTTTGCATTTGAAAAATATGTCCCTATTGTAGGCCGTCCAAAGTTATAGTTTTCATAGATCATCCTGCTCTTACTTACTTGTTTAGCAAAACTGATGCCAAACCATGACTAATTTGTTGGGTTTTGCTTTTATAGGAATTTGATCTAGAGATTAAAGATAAGCAAGGCTCAAAAAATTTAGCGGCTGATCAGTTGTCAAGACTTGAGCACCGAAGGGAAGAATTTTAAGAAGAGATTGAAATCAATAATTCTTTTCCTGAAGAGCATCTTTATTTTATCAACATAGTAGGTGAGGTTGACATACTGTAGTTTGTAGATTTTGCAAATTACCTTGTCACTCAGCTCCTTCCCAAAGATATAACTTCATATCTTAAAAAGAAATTCTTTGCGGATGTGAAGCATTATATATGGGATGATCCAAACTTGTTTTGAGTCTGTACAGATTAGGTTATCCGTTGGTATGTCTCGTGTAAGAAAGGATGGGAAATCATTTGCCAATGTCAATCAGGACACATAGGGGCATTATAGCACAAATTAAACCTCATCGAAGGTACTTGAGGCTGATTTCTTTCAGCAATCCATTTTTGATGACGAGCAAACATATGCACAACATTGTGATAATTGCTAGCGAATAAGTAACATTTCCCGTTGCTTTGAAATGCCTTAGAATCCCATTGTTAATTGTGAAATATTCGATGTTTGGGGTATTGATTCCATGGGTCCTTTTCCTAGTTCTTATGTAAATAGATATATTTTGGTAGTAGTGGACTATGTTTTGAGATGGGTTCAAGATAAAGCTTTGCCTTGTAATGATGGTTGGGTTATTTGCCATTTTTGAAAAGATTATTCTCCTATTCTAGGGAAATCATTATTGATAGAGGCACACATTTTGTAATACACAATAGGAGAGGGTTCTAATGGAATATGGAGTTACTTATAGAGTTGCTACCCCTTATCACCCTCAAATAAGTGGTCAAGTAGAGGTCTCTAATCGTGAATTGAAACAAATCCTAGAAAAAATGCTAACCCCTCGGAAGGGAAGGATTGGTCTAAAAAATTAGATAATGTCCTTTAGGCTTATAGGATGGCTTACAAGACACCTTTGGGAACCTCACCATATAGTCTAGTATACTGGAAAACATGTCAATTACAAGTTATGATAGATCATCAAACCTATTGAGGCCCACTAGGGTCTTAAATTTTTGATTTAGATGCCATAGGAGAAAAAGAGAAAAACTTCAACTAAATGAGTTAGATGAGTGGTAGCAAATGGCATATGAAAACTCTCGTATCTATCGAGAATGCACAAAAACCTTTCATGACAAATTGATTAATCGGAGAGTAACATTTGTGTTTAAGATCATGTGTTATTATATAATTCTCGCTTGAAACACATTCCGTGGAAACTCAAGTCATGGTGGTTGGGGCCCTATTGCATCACTCAAGTATTCCCCCATGGTGCAATTGAAATAACGTATCCAAAGCATGGCACATTTAAAAGTAAATAGTCGAGAAGCTAAAAGCATTACATTGGTAACATTCCTTATCCGAGACAAGAATTTCTCAGAATAAGCCTTCTTTGTCTTCAGGCGCTCCGAGGATGTCAAAGCTCATGACATTAAATAAGCACTTCGTGAAGGGCAGCCCAAGCAAAACTTTCTTATTTTGTTAAATTTGAGTACTTAGTTTAGTTTTTGTGTTTTTGCTTAAAATAGATTACTCAACATGTCTTGCATTTTCATCTATTGGTTGGATACTTGTCTTACAAGCTACTTATACCCGTAAGGATTGTTGTAAGCATCAAATAAAGAGCTTTATGAGCATCTTACACATGTAAGCCACCTCACAAGGCGAATTTATAGAGTTTTACAAGTGCACTTATGGCCCACAAATCTTGGTGAGCAAACTTCAAAGATTGCTCACGAGTATCTTATGCTTCTAAGTGAGCCTATAAGTATCATCCTGATTATTTCACAGGCACTCCTTTTAAGCTTTACGGCCCATAATTTTCATTGGACTCAACCCAGGTCTATTACGGATAATTTACACCAATAAGTACGACTATAAGAGCAATTCAGACAACCTTGTGGGTGACACTTATGCCCATAAGTGAGCCATAATTCACTAGGGTTAAAGCACCACTGAATGAGTGTGTTTTTCTTTTTGAAAACATTTCACCTCTCCCACACCTTAATGGGCTACACCTTTTTCTCTCTTGTTCTTGCGATGGATTCCCTTGCGTTTCTTCTTTAGCTTAAGCAAAAGTAACCCCCTTCCTCTTATTGCTCTCATTGCTCTCATTGTTCACCTATCCCTTCTTCTGTTTGGTACTAGATGTGACATTAGTTTTATCCTTTTCTACATTGTGGCTTTTGGTGTTATTTTAAGGATTGTTTTTATTGTGCTTTTGACATATTTTCTTCTCCTGAACTGTCATGTTTATATTAATTCTTGATATTGAAGCTTTTGTTCACAAAATATTTGTTCCCAAAAATAGCTCTTATAGTCTAAGCTTGTGGCTTAATCCTTTGGAAGTATGTCGAAAAGGTGAAGTTCCTTGAGGCTTACAAACCGTAAGTTTGCTCGTAAGAAGGCCGTAAATTTATCTGTTATGGTTGTTTATATAATGTTTAGGAAATGACTATTTCTTCTCATGTGCAGGATGACTAAAACCAAATGAATGACTTCTCGACCGCAAAACAAATGTTGTTATGAGTGTTCCATCTCTCAGATCGATCGATCAACAACCTCGCCACCCTACTGTGCCCTACTCAAGTCACTTTCTTTGTTCTCACATTTCTAAGAATTTGGTACAACTATCCAAGTTGAAATGATTTGGCCACTTCTACATTATAGATTGGCAAGTATTAGAATTGTTGGAACTGGATGATGTGGTTCAGGGATTTGTTAGTATAGGGGGATGGACTCAGTTGTTTGACATTGCAAAGGAAATAGATTGAGTTGCTCCACTTGAGGTTCGAGAATAATAGAGATTGATCGTAGTATTGATCGACTTTTTGATAGAGCAGTGCTCATTCAATTTTATGTATTTGGAGTCTAGTGCACCTTTGAGTTACATAGATTTTTAATCTCTTTTACGGCTATATGACAAAAGAAGTTTCATATGACATGCGATTATGATGAGTTACTTATCAATTATCCCCAAGGAGAGATGGTTGTCTAGATTTGGGAACCATTTGTGCTCTAGAACGAACTATGAACTAGAATCGACCGAGGCTAACCCAGATTAATGACTCTCTGCATTACATTACATTCATGCGTTGATGGCACGATCATTCATCGATATAGCAGACAATCAGGTAATTGTAGGGTGTCAGGGGTGTCAGGGGCTACTTTATTTGTTCATTATGATTTAGCATGAGCCATTCCACCTTTTGTTCCAGGTTAATGAGTCTGACTTACACATTAGAGGCACACGAATCTCTTCAAAGGTCCATCTTTGTCGGATCAGATATTATGCTGCCTCATCTCGAGGAATGGGACTCTTTGGTGAACTGGAGAGACAAATTGAGCCGTGGCGAGATTTCCCTATCAAGAATGACATCCTTACATAATTTGGGATAATTATACGATGAGGATCGTGGTATGTACTCAACCCTCGACCAAGCTGACTATCTTCAATCCCTGCGGAGGACTCTAGAGATGCATAGAATGATGAGACCTGGAGTGACCTCATCCCTCACATCGACCTAAGGTGTAACCCGGGAGGACACTAGTTCGTCCTCCTCGATGCTCATTCCGACATCCAGTAGCTATGGTTAGAGATCATATAGCTCCGAGAAGAGTGTATAGGATTATGAGAGCATGCATCCGACTTGCACTACTCGGCCGTGTAATAGAGTTGTCATTCCGGTGGATCACTCCAGCATTTTCTACTTGTCTATCTTCTACACATCTACCGGTTAGTGAGTCTATTCCATCGACATTTTGAGAATTTGACTTCATTTTATTTCATCTTTTGCATTCTTAGATTTTGTATCCATTTATGTCAAGGGTCATGCTTACCTAGTTTGATATCTTATTTTAGAGACTAGCAGTGTATTTTTATTTTCTATTTTTGTTCTTTTATTTCATTTTATTTTGTTGAGCTTTAGTGATCTTTCATATACTTTACAGGATGTCTTTGCAACACCCAACTTCCTCAGTTATAAAGGGGTTATTGATTTGGTCAATTTTTGACCTTGAGTGACCCCCAACTATTAGGGCACAACAAAGATGGACACACTAGGCCAATTCTAAAATTTAATGAACTCTTCAACTTGAACCGGTAAAATAATCATATTCCATTACCATTCTATTTTTGTTTACATTGCCATGGATGTCTATACTTACACACATTGAGGACAATGTATGAATTAAGCGTGGGGAGGGGTTTAGGATTCATTGTATTCTTTTTACATGCCAAGTTATGACTTATGACTTATGCATACTTGAAATGTAGTGAGTTTCCAGTCGTTAAGGTAGACACATGCTGCAGTCTGTTCCATTTTATGTTCTAATATTTTTAGTGTGCACTCATTTTGGCTATGTAAATTAATTAAAAGCAACTTTGAGACCGTGTTGACTCTCATTTAGTTTTGATCATTGTACTTCTTTTGGTTTAATTTGAAAATCAAATTTGAAAGAATTTATAGGGAAAAATATTGAAATGAAATTGAGCACAGAAGAGCTACCCTATATTAGAAGTATGGAACTACTCCTGATAGAGCCTACCACTGCATAGCAGCGAGTAAGAGCTACGCTTTATGGGTGAGTAAAAGCTATCGTAGTTAAGTGGTAAAAAGATGTGGAAGAGCTACCTCTCTTAAAGTGTGAAAGCCGCTCGATGAACGCTCTATGAGAAAGGGCTGAATCTCAAGGGATGTGCATTACCGCATCTACCTTATAAATAAGAAGTTGTTTGTGATTGTTTGCATAGTGAGGGATCCTCTAAGTCAAAATAGTGAGAGTGAGCAGGTTGTAACACACACAAAATGATAATCCTAAATAGAGAATTCACTATTTTTGGAACTTGAAATTTTTATCACTCTTGTGTTGTTAAAACTTGACCTAATTGGCAAACTCCCCAAATTCTTGAGCATGCGAGTCTTCCACTTTGCTCCCTTGCAGTGATGCTTTATTTTTGCTCGAGAACAAGAGCTTAAGACTTTAATAAATGTACAATAGCCATATTTTATATCAATTTAACGTACACTTATTTTGCATGATTAGAACTATCTGTGGGTTTGGTGCTAAATAAGTAGTGTGTTCCATTATCGGGCCAGACGTGACACTTAAAAATTAGAGAAAAGCCAAATGAAGCATTTCTAGAGCACAAAATGATGATTGCTAGCGCCCTCTAGCATCATGCTAAACGATAAGCGAAACTATGTGAGCTACGACGTTGCATGAGTTGATCTTATGGCCGTAGAAGTTAAATTCAGAGGACATTAAGTGCATGTTTATACACATGTAAGGAGGATTCGACCAATTGCAGAACCTTGTAGACAAGGCTTACCTCATAAGGTGCATTAGAAGCAAAAACTATGAAGTTTGGTGGTTCGCTTTTATGATGATGTTAGAATGTAATAAAAATGAAAGACCTTAAAGACAAGACTTACAGCAAGTATTGCTTAGCTCACTGACTATCATCTCTAGCTATCTTATGGTACTACATACTTCACACCCATAAGCAGCCTAAGGAGCCGGGTATATTTCCAGAGGGAGGTGTTTAGGGGTAACCTCTTTCCTTGGTCTATTCTATCTCAGGGTGATACTTGGAGCTTATGTGGAAGAGAGAGACGAGATCTCAGGAACTTAGGATCAATTTTGGAGGAGATTTACTAACATTTAAAATGATTAAAGATCATAGCCATCTAGACCATCATAGCAACGTGTGGAAGCTTTCAAGAAACTCCTAGCAAAGATTCCTCCATTCTAGATTGAAAAGCGGTTTTCATGGGCTCTTGTGTTTTTCTCCTTCATTTTTATCTTGAATGTTTTTCCTTAGTTAATGGAAGGCTAATTTCTCGATGTTTGGTCGAGTAGTTGAACTCTAAGGTTTAATTTCAGTAAACTAGTTGTTAGATCTTTATGCTTTTAGTTGTTTTTCTTTCATTTGTAAATCTACACCCTATTTGTGTGTAACTAGTGATCAAATGCATGGTGCTCATGCTGAGGCAAAACATTAGACCTCATATTTTGGTATTGCTAGTAAGAGAAGAAATTCTCACCTAGCATAGATTTTCAGTAGTCCGAGAGGGTAGCAAGTACACTTCTACTTAGGGTACTTTTAGAGACTTCATCTCTCCCTAATCTCCGAGATAGTTTGTGAAAATCTTCATTCTCTTTGTAATCATGTGGAGTAGATTTGGGAGAAATAGCATTTTTGGCTCCTACTGGATTTAAGGGTAAACTCTATTTTTGGGGGAGATTATCTCTCGAAAAGATTGTCATTGGATTCACAAAAGGTTTCGTAGAGTGTTAATGTGATTGTGTTGATGTCTATATCAACTCTGACTACTATGTTGCACTTCACCCATAAGAAATTAGAATACCATATAGTTTTCTACTTTCCGATTCAAATAAGATTGCATGTTTGGTGAGATAACATTGTCCACGCATCATGCACAACAATAGAGATGCCATGCCGAGCATCGCTTCTTCCCTTTATTCTCACTCTCTTGATTCCCACGTTTCTTGCTTTTTGCGCAATTTTGCTCACACAACACTTTATTATTAAGGGTTTTCAAATTTAGAGTTACTATTAGTATTCCTATCTATTTCCTCTCTATTGGACCAACAATCTACACTCACGCATTTTATTATGTACACTTGTGTCCCCATCAAAAACATAAGATTAGGAGTTTGATTTAGAGAGGCATTCATATATATAGGAATAGGATTTTAATTCATAAATAGGAGGCATTATGAAAAGAAAATGTATGATTAGGGTTTTGATTAAAATTAGCATAAAGATTCCTAAACAAAGATAAAGAAAACATAGTATTAGGGTTTTACATAGGTTAATATTTCATAATTATTGTTATTTTTAATTAATAAAATATAGAAAAATAAATGATGTAGCAGAGGGATGGAGTGCAAGATGAGGACCTCGGGAGGTCACCCCATCCTGTCTACTCCTCACTAAAAGCTTGCTCAACTTTTGATTCGAGTGGGATCTGCTATAGTGTTGGTAAAGATCGAATCGATGATAACGAGTTCACCCGAGTTGAAAAAGAAACGATTAGGTTTTTCATTTAAAAATAGGTGACCTTTTCAAGAAAAACATAAGATAAGAGTTTTGATTTAAAAATAGTTGGCTTTACTAAAATAAAATATATGATTAGAGTTTTGATTGAAAAATAAGAGACATTAGTAAATCTTGTGTTTTCTTTTAAAAACGAAACCAGAATCCTATGTTTTCTTAATGTAATAGGAGACATTACTATAAGAAAAATATAGGATTAGGATTTTGATTAAGAAATAATTGACATTCTGAAAAGAAAAGAAAGGGTTAGGGTTTTGATTGAAAAATAGGTGACATTCCCGAAAAAAAAACAAAGGATTATGGTTTTGATTAAAAATTGAAAAATTGGACATATTCCAACAGAAAAGCATAGGATTTTGATTTTTGATTACAGATGAAACATTCGAAAAGAAATCATTGGATTAATTCGATTTGATTACAAAGCGAAAATAGGGGAACATTTTCAAAAGAAAACATATGGTTTTAATTAAAAGTGAAGACATTGCCCAAACATAAGATTAGAGGTTTCTCATTCAAATATAGTGGGCATTGCAAAAGAAAAACATAGAATTAGCGACAATTCAAAAATAGAAGACATTACCATAAGAAAAACATAGATGGATTTTTGATTAAAAATTAAAGATATTCCAAAAAGAAGAAAGGGTTAGGTTCTTGATTCGCACATGGAATTCGGAGAAAGAAAATAAAAGATTAGGGTTTTTTGGTCAAAACAAAATACATGAGAGACATTACACTAAGAGATTAGGGTTTTGGTTCAAAGCGATAAATAGGAGGAGTAGTAAGAAAAGAAAAACATGGGATTTACGTTTTGACTAAAAAGATTGGAGACATTATGAAAAGAAACAAAAGGGAGTTTAGATTTTTGAAAGATAGGATTAGGGTTTTGATTGATAGACATTACGAAAATAAATCAAAAGATTATGGTTTTTGATTCAAAAATAGGATTGAGCCTTTGGTTGAAAAACATAGGATTAGTGTTTTTGATTCAAAAATAGTAGATATTTCAAAAAGAAAAACATAGGGATTAGGTGTTTGATTGAATAATATGAGACATTTCAAAAAGGAAACATGAGATTATGGTTTTGATTAAAACTAGGAGACATTACTGTAAGAAAACATATGATTAGGGTTTTGATTGAATAAATGAGACATACTGAAAGGAAAGCAAAAGACTAGGGTTTTGATTCAAAATTAAAAAATAGGACACATTCCGAAAAAAAACATAGAATTAGAGTTTTGATTAAGCAATAGAAGAAATTCTGAATAGAAATGGAAGGATTAGGTTTTTGATGTAAAAATAGGAGACATTCTGTAAACAATAAATAGTTTAGGGTTTTGATTCAAAACAGATAAATAGGTGACATTAAGAAAAACAACCATAGGATTCGGGTTTTGTTTGAAATGTAGGGGACATTCCAAAAAGAAAACATAGGATTTGTTTTTTAATTTAAAAGCAGGAGATATTCTGAAAAAAAATAACAAAGGATTAGAGTGTTTCATTTGAAATTAAAAACAGGACACATTCTGAAAATAAAATATAGGATTAGAGTTTTAATCAAAAAAGAAGAGACATTACTATAAGAAAAAATTGGATTAGGGTTTTGATTATAATATGGATTATTGTTTTGATTCAAAACTAAAAAATAAGGTTGTGATTCAAATATGGTTGGCACTACAAAAAGAAAACATAGGATTAGGGTTTTCATTTAAAGGGAGACATTCTCAAAAGAAAATGTAGGATTAGGGTTTTGATTCAAATATAGTAGCCATTCTGAGAAAAATATATAGGATTAATGTTTTTATTGAAAATTGGGAGACATTACTATATGAAAAAACAGGATTAGGGTTTTGATTATAAACCCTAATCCTTTCTTTTCTTATAGTAATGGTTCCTGTAAAAAATATGGTCTAGAATCATTACCATAATTTTATTTTTAAGAAAATAAAACATAGGATTAGGGTTCTCATTCAAAAAAATAAGAGATTCCACAAAGAAACCAAAGGATTATGCTATTGATTCAAAACTTAAAAATAGGACACATTCTGAAAAGAAAACATAGGATAAAGGTTTGATTAGAAAATTACAAACATTCCTAAAAGAAAGAAAACATATGATTAGGATTTTTATTCAAATATAGTAGGCTGTCCGAAAAGAAATACATAGGATTAGAGTTTTGATTGAAAAAATAAGAGATTTTACTATAAGAAAAAAAATGATTAGGGATTTGGATAAAAAAAATATGAGACATTACTATAAGAAAACATAGGATTAAGGTTTCAATTGAAAAATATGCGGCATTTCAAAATGAAAACATAGGACTATTATTTTGATTCAAAAATATCATACATTCGCAAAATAAAATGATAAGATTAGGATTTTATTAAAAAATACAAGGCATTCAAAAAAACAACTTAGGATTATGGTTTGATTAAAACAAATGAGACATTAAGAAAAGAAAACCAAGGATTATTGTTTTCATTCAAAAATAGCAAGAATTCTTAAAAAAAAATAAGATTAGGATTTTGATTCAAAAATAGGCTTCATTAAAAAAAGAAAATATAGGATTATGGTTTTGATTTATAAATAGGAGGCATTAAAAAGAACTTAAGATTAGGGTTTCGATTAAAAAATATGAGACATTAGGAAAATAAAACATTTGATTATTGTTTTGATTAAAAAATTACAGAGATTGCCAAAAGAAAATATAATATTAAGGTTTTGGACACATTGCTATAAGGAAACATAGAATTATGGTCTTGATTCAAAATAGTAGATATTCCGAAACAAAAACCTACGATTAGGGTTTTAGATGAAAAATAGGAGACATTACTACAAGAAAATTTATGATTAGGGTTTTTATTAAAAAAATAAGAGATATTCTTAAAAGAAAAAAAGAGGATTAGGGTTTTGATTCAAAATTGAAAAATAGGACACATTCCAAAAGGAAAACATAGGATTAGGGTTTTGATTCAAAGATAGGAGACATTCAGGAAAAAAAACATATGATTAGAGTTTTGATTGAAAAATAGGAGGCATTCTGAAAAGAAAACATTAAATTAGAGTTTTGAGTGAAAAATATGAGGGGCTTGCTAGCCACTGTGCCCCATGGTAGGAACTATGGCACTTTGTATGCTTAAACACTTGTATTCTTCTTAATTTATCGAGTTCTTTTGGTTCTTGTGTTAAATATTGTATTTACAAAACATAATGTTGTTAATCTGCATAGACGTTTAGGTAAAACTCAATGGTGGATTGTCACAGTTGTTGTTGCCCTAGGCAATGGCAAGACTTGGCGACCATTGAACCCATAGTTATCTCTGCAAAACTTGACGTAGTTGAGAGACATAGTTGCAACATTGCTTTTGACCACACATTAGAACTTAAGAATGCACCTGCTAAATCATGAGAGTGAGTGAGCATTACTATGTGCTTAGGAAATATCCTGGGGAATAGTTCTATTATCGATGACACTCAACTCAGTTGCCTATTATTTTCACCTGTTCCCTTTTCCTTTACTTCTTTATTTTCCTTTTCCTTTGAATTAATTAAATCATCAATTCATTCTAACTAGAGATCAATGGTAAGTGAGTATTTTTTGTCAAGTCCCTGAGGTTTGACAACCCTATCACTGACGGGTACCACTGCACTACTTGTGTGCAACCCGTGCACTTTGCGGTGAGCACATCAAGTTTTTAGTGACATTGCCAGGGATTGGCAACTATTAAGAAAGCTTAGAATCTGGAGTGCTAGTTTGTTTACATTGTTTATACTTGTGAATATCTTTCTTGACATTGTGTTCTTTATTTTATTTTATTTTCATCTTTAGCTTTGCTTTTAGTTCTTTTGAGCTTACATTGCTCTATTTTGTATGTGCATGTACAATTTCATGACCCATGAAAGCATGTCTTCTCCATTAGCAAGGCCTGATCTAGTAATTGAAATGAGACAGGATCTGTTGAGATAAGTGTCGCAGTAGGTCAGGAAGACAAAATAGATGGCAATCAACCATGGAGTATCTTATATTTTGCATGGCCAAATCTTGAGGGGGATGGTTCGAGTATTGTTTGTCCTCCTATTGCAGCAAACAATTGTGAATTAAAGCTGAATTTCATCCAATTAGTACAACAGATGTGTTAATTCTATGGATTTCAGGATGAAGACCCATAAGAGCACCTTAGAAAATTTCTTGGAAATCTATGACACCTATAAGGAGAGCAATGTTTCTGAGGAAGCAGTTCATCTGAGACTCTTTCCATTCACATTACGAGGAAAGGCGAAGTAGTGGCTAAATTCCTTGCTACCTGGGTCTCTCACAACATGGAAGCAGACTTCTGAGGCGTTTGTTGCTCGATATTTCCCCCTGTTAAGATCACCAAACTGGGAAGTGACATGTCCTTTTTCCGCCAATTGGAATCCAAATCATTATATGATACATGGGAAAGGTATAAGGAGATGTTAAGGACATGCCCTCTTTCCGACGATTGAAATCTGAATCATTTCCGCCAGTTGCCTATTATCTTAACCTATTCCCTTTTTACTTTACGTCTATAATTTCCATTTTCTCTGAATTAATCCATTCATCAATTCATTCTAACTAGAGATTAGTGGCAAGTGAGTATTTTTCATCCAGTCCCTAAGGTTCGACTACCCAACCCCTCACATAGTACAACTCTACTATTTGTGTACAACCCATGCACTTGCGGGGAACACATCACATACCAAAAGGAAAACATGGGATAAGGGATTTGACTCAAAAAATAGCAGACATTCTGTAAAGAAAAAAAGAATAGTTTTTTATTGAAAAAAAACTAATAAATAGGAGACATTAAGAAAAGAAAACATAGAATTCATGTTTTGATTGAAGGATAGGAGACATTTCAAAAAAAATATAGGATTAGAATTTTTATTCAAAAATAGGAGCCTTTCTGAAAAGGAAACATAGGATTAGAGTTTTGATAAAAAATTAGCAGAGATTCCAAAAACAAAAGATATGGTTAATGTTTTGGTTAAAAAATGAGACACTATGCAAAGAAAATAAAGGATTGCGGTTTTGATTCAAAACTGAAAAAATTGGACACATTCTGAAAAGAAAATATAGGATTAAGGTTTTGATTAAAAAATAGCAGACATTCGGAAAAGAAAAGAAAGGATTAGGATTTTGATTGAAAAATAAGAGACACTCCGAAATGAAAAACATAGGTTAAGGTTTTGTTTCAATACTAATAAATAAGAGACATTAAGAAAATAAAACATAGTATTCGGGTTTTTATTGAAAAATTTGAGACATTCCAAAAAGAAAATATAGGATTAGGGTTTTGATTCAAATATAGTTGTCACGCCCCAGCCCCAAAGCCGGGCCCGCTGACAGATCGGCCGCATCCAACGGTGTTGGGCCCCACTGGGTGCAAAGCCTCAGATTTGACCTGGTCAGAGTCAATCCTAAGAGGTAAAACATGGAACAATATAAAATGGTACAGAAATACAACACAGGCCTACGTATACAAGAATCCAAGGTACAAATATAGGTTAATACAATTTTACTAAAAGACGACAACCTTAGTGGATCCATCCTAGCACTGGCTGGACGACAAGATCTTAAGCATAACAACCTAAAAGTCGAGTACCTGAAAAGTTAGAAGAAGAGAGACTGAGTAACTCGGTTACTCAGTGAGGGGCGAAAACACAGGAGAAACTCAAAATACCAGCAGAATACGGAAATTGGTTATCGAAACATAACCAAAACATAAAACAACTTTCCAGACAAACTACACAGGAATTTCAGAAGTGGTAATAATAGTCATGAATAAATTAATGGCAAAAAGCAGAATAAAGTGGAATGAAGATACAGAAAATGCTCGGATTACAGACAGACTAATAATGGAATGAAAATACAAAAAATACTCAACAGACAGAGATAGTTAGAAATACAGAAAATTCGCGAAAACAGACGTGTACATCTCCCTGACTAATAACAGAAATCAACAGCACGAGGCTGGATCTTCGACTGTGAAGTCGGAACAGAATAGAATAGAACAGAATATCAACAGCCGAAGCCGGATCTTCGACCGCAGTCGGAGGGTAGCGATACTACAGAAAACATGTGCACATGGCTAGGACTTACTCCTCCTAGCTGGGCGAGCCAGGAATAGAGATGTACTAAAACCCCAAAATACAGAATTCAGACGGAGAAAACACCGAGTAATTAATGCAAGATCAAAATAAATAAATAAATAATTATACACCAAAAATACAGAGTTTGAGTTCAGAAATTGTAAATTCAGAGGTTCATATAAACGCAGAAATACTAATAAATTCCAAGTTTTCAATCCGGGGCAAATAACTAAATAAACAGAATAGGTTATATAAAAGTAAGCAAAATGCTATAATAAATCATTCACACAAAACATCATAGTCAAAATACGTAGTATTCATGAATTTCCTAGATACTCATACTAATGTAAAATACGTAACTTCATAATCCAACATTAGGGAAAAATAATCGAAGAAACATAAATTTATTTACAAAATTTACCAAATGAATAAATCATCAAATAAAAAAACCAATCACCCCGGAATTACACTCTTAAGGTCTCGGCATAATATCACTTCCAACCTGTTCTATTTCACAACACATAACTCCAAAATCATACTAACAATTGGCAAGATATTTTGCCGAACGAAACTCAGGACCATACTGAACATTTTCCTTGTCAAATCCTTCCCAAAGTTTTGTCCCCGTAGTGAGGAAAAATCAAGCTAAAGCTTAAGATTCCCTGTAGTACATCATCTTGCACAAATCTTTAATAAATCAAAAACTTCTAATCTATAAATCCAATCCACACCCTTTGGTTTTCCCCATCATTTCAATTTTAACAACAATGTATCTTTTTCATAGTTGTTCATCTAAAAACAAGTTATCAATTCAAAGACATAAACCTAGTTTTTCCCTTCCAATAATAAAACAACCCTTTGAACATCAACCAACATAAGCTATATAAAGCAATTAACCCAATTTTGATTAACATTAGGTCAAGGTCACCTCTAATACCCAAGATACAATAACACCCAAGCAACTCACCAACTTTTTCAATTCTTTACCGCCATAATTGTCAAGTCATCTCACCCTAAAATGTCTTCAATCCTAGCTTCATACCACCCCATTCCTCTAGATTCAAAAAAGCAACTCACATTATTATTTTTCATTCTTGAACATTCATGCTTTTAGTTCTCATCACATAAGTTTTTATCAATGCCTTACATTTTATT
Source organism: Dioscorea cayenensis subsp. rotundata (assembly GCF_009730915.1). Taxonomy (NCBI): domain Eukaryota; kingdom Viridiplantae; phylum Streptophyta; class Magnoliopsida; order Dioscoreales; family Dioscoreaceae; genus Dioscorea; species Dioscorea cayenensis. The sequence continues at coordinate 22,810,833 of NC_052490.1, read as the reverse complement.
ATGAGCATACATCTCTCCCCCTTTCTCTAACTCCTTCGCATCATCCCGACATATCATCAAAGCATTTCCAATCTCTTCCAAACCCATGCAAAAGAATTACATAAACATAACTCCCTCACATAAAACAAATTTCCTTGCCAACATTACATATACTTATAATCTATAATGTAAAAATGTCCATCTCCTCATAATTCTTACATTCTAGTATTTTAACACAAACCATGATATGTATAAAAACACATTCCTTACCTCTTGATTGCTAACCAAATTCCACAAGATATACATATTATCACCCACACATGAAATCAATCAAATGCATTTAAGAATTTCAACTCATAATTAGTAACAAACAAGGGATCCACATTTATTATTCCTTCATATGAACGAGTGCTCGTACAAACTAACAACTAAGCCCATCAATACCATTGAAGCCATTACAAAATTAAATCACACAATTCTCACAATTATGTCCCCAAATACTTGTATTCAACACTTGGAGGCAATTTGTCAAACACCTTATGTGCATCATCAAAATTCCATTCCAAGGGCTCTAACATAACTCATGAATATAATTTCTTTACACATTAATCTTCACTTGCACAATTCACGATAAATATAACTCCCAAGGCCTTAAATTTCATGAACCCAATTAACATCAAGTAAAATATTGTAGCAAAACCATGCCAAGTTTCCAATCAACATCATGCCAAATCAACACCAAAACATGCAATTATAATTTACAAGAATCAAAATAAATCAAGAACGATTCGGTTAGCCCACTCACCTTGCCATCTTCTCTTCTCATCCTCTCTACTCCTATTAATCTAAGGGAACAAGAAAGGAAACAAGAAGGACACAAATTCTAAGTTTAATCTAAGGTTATGAACAAGAATACAAAAATGAAAAATTAAAAGGAAACAAAAATTACTTACCTACCTTTAACCATCAAAAGCAAGAAGAGGAGAAGCAAATGGTTAGGGTTTCCAACAAGAATGAATGGACAATGGAAGAGAAAGGCTGAAATGTTTAAGTAGAAAACATTTTTCAGGTTGCTACAGTACCCGTGCTACAGGGTTTTGCTTTAAAGAACTACAGTAACAGGCTGGCTTATAACAATCTACCCCCCTTAAGAAAATTTCATCCTCGAAATTTCTCCAACCTCTAAGGATTCAATTCTAAGGTTTCACAACTATAACAGACAGACTGTATAGGAAAATGAATTTTCACTTGGGTTAGTACACTCAACTATACTGCTAATTGGATACACTAGCGATGATCAAAACACACGAATTGAAAATCAAACTAGAAACTCAAATCAAAGCTCTGATACCACTTTAATCTGTCACGCCCCAGCCCCAAAGCCAGTCCGCTGACAGATCGGCCGCATCCAACAGGGTTGGGCCCCACTGGGTGCAAGGCCTCAGATTTGACCTGGTCAGAGTCAACCCTAACAGGTAAAACATGGAACAATATAAAATGGTACATAAATACAACACGGGCCTACGTATACAAGAATCCAAGGTACAAATACAGGTTAATACAATTTTACAAAAAGACGACAACCTTAGTGGATCCATCCTAGCACTGGCTGGACGACAAGATCTTAAGCATAACAACCTAAAAGTCGAGTATTTGAAAAGTTAGAAGAAGAGAGGCTGAGTAACTCGGTTACTCAGTGAGGGGCGAAAACACAGGAAAAACTCAAAATACCAACAGAATACGGAAATTGGTTATCAAAACATAACCAAAACATAAAACAACTTTCCAGACAAACTACAACAGGAATTTCAGAAGTGGTAATAATAGTCATGAATAAATTAATGGCAAAAAGCAGAATAAAGTGGAATGAAGATACAGAAAATGCTCGGAATACAGACAGACTAATAATGGAACGAAAATACAGAAAATTGTCAACAGACAGAGATAGTTAGAAATACAGAAAATACGCAAAAACAGACGTGTACATCTCCCTAACTAATAACAGAAATCAACAGCACGAGGCTGGATCTTCGACTATGAAGTCGGAACAGAACAGAACAGAACAGAATATCAACAGCCGAAGCCGGATCTTCGACCACAGTCGGAGGGTAGCGATACTATAGAAAACATGTGCACATGGCTAGGACTTACTCCTCCTAGCTGGGCGAGCCAGGAATAGAGATGTACTAAAACCCCAAAATACAGAATTCAGACGGAGAAAATACCGAGTAATTAATGCAAGATCAAAATAAATAAATAAATAATTATACACCAAAAATACAGAGTTCGAGTCCAGAAATTGTAAATTCAGAGGTTCATATAAACGCAGAAATACTAATAAATTCCAAGTTTTCAATCCGGGGCAAATAACTAAATAAACAGAATAGGTTATATAAAAGTAAGCAAAATGCTATAATAAATCATTCACACAAAACATCATAGTCAAAATACAGAGTATTCATGAATTTCCTAGATACTCATACGAACAGAAATACAGAACTTCATAATCCAACATTAGGGAAAATAACTGAAGAAACATAAATTTATTTACAAAATTTACCAAATGAATAAATCATCAAATAAAAACCAATCACCCTGGGAATTACACTCTTAAGGTCTCGGCATAATATCACTTCCAACCTGTTCTATTTCACAACACATAACTCCAAAATCATACTAACAATTGGCAAGATATTTTGCCGAACGAAACTCAGGACCATACTGAACATTTTCCTTGTCAAATCCTTCCCAAAGTTTTGTCCCCAGAAGTGAGGAAAATCAAGCTAAACCTTAAGATTCCCTGTAGTACATCATCTTGCACAAATCTTTAATAAATCAAAACTTCTAATCTATAAATCCAATCCACACCCTTGGTTTTCCCCATCATTTCAATTTTAACAACAATGTATCTTTTCATAGTTGTTCATCTAAAACAAGTTATCAATTCAAAGACATAAACCTAGTTTTCCCTTCCAATAATAAAACAACCCTTGAACATCAACCAACATAAGCTATATAAAGCAATTAACCCAATTTTGATTAACATTAGGTCAAGGTCACCTCTAATACCCAAGATACAATAACACCCAAGCAACTCACCAACTTTTCAATTCTTTACCGGCCATAATTGTCAAGTCATCTCACCCTAAAATGTCTTCAATCCTAGCTTCATACCACCCCATTCCTCTAGATTCAAAAGCAACTCACATTATTATTTTCATTCTTGAACATTCATGCTTTAGTTCTCATCACATAAGTTTTTATCAATGCCTTACATTTTATTATGAGCATACATCTCTCCCCCTTTCTCTAACTCCTTCGCATCATCCCGACATATCATCAAAGCATTTCCAATCTCTTCCAAACCCATGCAAAAGAATTACATAAACATAACTCCCTCACATAAACAAATTTCCCTTGCCAACATTACATATACTTATAATCTATAATATAAAATGTCCATCTTCTCATAATTCTTACATTCTAGTATTTTAACACAAACCATGATATGTATAAAAATACATTCCTTACCTCTTGATTCCTAACCAAATTCCACAAGATATACATATTATCACCCACACATGAAATCAATCAAATGCATTTAAGAATTTCAACTCATAATTAGTAACAAACAAGGGATCCACATTTATTATTCCTTCATATGAACGAGTGCTCGTACAAACTAACAACAAAGCCCATCAATACCATTGAAGCCATTACAAAATTAAATCACACAATTCTCACAATTATGTCCCCAAATACTTGTATTCAACACTTGGAGGCAATTTGTCAAACACCTTATGTGCATCATCAAAATTCCATTCCAAGGGCTCTAACATAACTCATGAATATAATTTCTTTACACATTAATCTTCACTTGCACAATTCATGATAAATATAACTCCCAAGGCCTTAAATTTCATGAACCCAATTAACATCAAGTAAAATATTGTAGCAAAACCATGCCAAGTTTCCAATCAACATCATGCCAAATCAACACCAAAACATGCAATTATAATTTACAAGAATCAAAATAAATCAAGAACGATTCGGTTAGCCCACTCACCTTGCCATCTTCTCTTCTCATCCTCTCTACTCCTATTAATCTAAGGGAACAAGAAAGGAAACAAGAAGGACACAAATTCTAAGTTTAATCTAAGGTTATGAACAAGAATACAAAATGAAAATTAAAGGAAACAAAAATTACTTACCTACCTTTAACCATCAAAAGCAAGAAGAGGAGAAGCAAATGGTTAGGGTTTCCAACAAGAATGAATGGAAAATGGAAGAGAAAGGCTGAAATGTTTAAGTAGAAAACATTTTTCAGGTTGCTACAGTACCCGTGCTACAGGGTTTGGCTTTAAAAAACTACAGTAACAGGCTGGCTTATAACAATCTACCCCCCTTAAGAAAATTTCATCCTCGAAATTTCTCTAACCTCTAAGGATTCAATTCTAAGGTTTCACAACTATAACAGACAGACTGTATAGGAAAATGAATTTTCACTTGGGTTAGTACACTCAACTATACTGCTAATTGGATACACTAGCGATGATCAAAACACACGAATTGAAAATCAAACTAGAAACTCAAATCAAAGCTCTGATACCACTTTAATCTGTCACGCCCCAGCCCCAAAGCCAGTCCGCTGACAGATCGGCCGCATCCAACAGGGTTGGGCCCCACTGGGTGCAAGGCCTCAGATTTGACCTGGTCAGAGTCAACCCTAACAGGTAAAACATGGAACAATATAAAATGGTACATAAATACAACACGGGCCTACGTATACAAGAATCCAAGGTACAAATACAGGTTAATACAATTTTACAAAAAGACGACAACCTTAGTGGATCCATCCTAGCACTGGCTGGACGACAAGATCTTAAGCATAACAACCTAAAAGTCGAGTATTTGAAAAGTTAGAAGAAGAGAGGCTGAGTAACTCGGTTACTCAGTGAGGGGCGAAAACACAGGAAAAACTCAAAATACCAACAGAATACGGAAATTGGTTATCAAAACATAACCAAAACATAAAACAACTTTCCAGACAAACTACAACAGGAATTTCAGAAGTGGTAATAATAGTCATGAATAAATTAATGGCAAAAAGCAGAATAAAGTGGAATGAAGATACAGAAAATGCTCGGAATACAGACAGACTAATAATGGAACGAAAATACAGAAAATTGTCAACAGACAGAGATAGTTAGAAATACAGAAAATACGCAAAAACAGACGTGTACATCTCCCTAACTAATAACAGAAATCAACAGCACGAGGCTGGATCTTCGACTATGAAGTCGGAATGCAATGTAACGTAGCAGTAATATCAGCAAACTGAAGTCGGATCTTCGACCACAGTCGGAGGGTAGCGATACTATAGAAAACATGTGCACATGGCTAGGACTTACTCCTCCTAGCTGGGCGAGCCAGGAATAGAGATGTACTAAAACCCCAAAATACAGAATTCAGACGGAGAAAATACCGAGTAATTAATGCAAGATCAAAATAAATAAATAAATAATTATACACCAAAAATACAGAGTTCGAGTCCAGAAATTGTAAATTCAGAGGTTCATATAAACGCAGAAATACTAATAAATTCCAAGTTTTCAATCCGGGGCAAATAACTAAATAAACAGAATAGGTTATATAAAAGTAAGCAAAATGCTATAATAAATCATTCACACAAAACATCATAGTCAAAATACAGAGTATTCATGAATTTCCCAGATACTCATACGAACAGAAATACAGAACTTCATAATCCAACATTAGGGAAAATAACTGAAGAAACATAAATTTATTTACAAAATTTACCAAATGAATAAATCATCAAATAAAAACCAATCACCCTGGGAATTACACTCTTAAGGTCTCGGCATAATATCACTTCCAACCTGTTCTATTTCACAACACATAACTCCAAAATCATACTAACAATTGGCAAGATATTTTGCCGAACGAAACTCAGGACCATACTGAACATTTTCCTTGTCAAATCCTTCCCAAAGTTTTGTCCCCAGAAGTGAGGAAAATCAAGCTAAACCTTAAGATTCCCTGTAGTACATCATCTTGCACAAATCTTTAATAAATCAAAACTTCTAATCTATAAATCCAATCCACACCCTTGGTTTTCCCCATCATTTCAATTTTAACAACAATGTGTCTTTTCATAATTGTTCATCTAAAACAAGTTATCAATTCAAAGACATAAACCTAGTTTTCCCTTCCAATAATAAAACAACCCTTGAACATCAACCAACATAAGCTATATAAAGCAATTAACCCAATTTTGATTAACATTAGGTCAAGGTCACCTCTAATACCCAAGATACAATAACACCCAAGCAACTCACCAACTTTTCAATTCTTTACCGGCCATAATTGTCAAGTCATCTCACCCTAAAATGTCTTCAATCCTAGCTTCATACCACCCCATTCCTCTAGATTCAAAAGCAACTCACATTATTATTTTCATTCTTGAACATTCATGCTTTAGTTCTCATCACATAAGTTTTTATCAATGCCTTACATTTTATTATGAGCATACATCTCTCCCCCTTTCTCTAACTCCTTCGCATCATCCCGACATATCATCAAAGCATTTCCAATCTCTTCCAAACCCATGCAAAAGAATTACATAAACATAACTCCCTCACATAAACAAATTTCCCTTGCCAACATTACATATACTTATAATCTATAATATAAAATGTCCATCTTCTCATAATTCTTACATTCTAGTATTTTAACACAAACCATGATATGTATAAAAATACATTCCTTACCTCTTGATTCCTAACCAAATTCCACAAGATATACATATTATCACCCACACATGAAATCAATCAAATGCATTTAAGAATTTCAACTCATAATTAGTAACAAACAAGGGATCCACATTTATTATTCCTTCATATGAAGGAGTGCTCGTACAAACTAACAACTAATCCCATCAATACCATTGAAGCCATTTCAAAATTAAATCACACAATTCTCACAATTATGTCCCCAAATACTTGTATTCAACACTTGGAGGCAATTTGTCAAACACCTTATGTGCATCACCAAAATTCCATTCCAAGGGCTCTAACATAACTCATGAATATAATTTCTTTACACATTAATCTTCACTTGCACAATTCACGATAAATATAACTCCCAAGGCCTTAAATTTCATGAACCCAATTAACATCAAGTATAATATTGTAGCAAAACCATGCCAAGTTTCCAATCAACATCATGCCAAATCAACACCAAAACATGCAATTATAATTTACAAGAATCAAAATAAATCAAGAACGATTCGGTTAGCCCACTCACCTTGCCATCTTCTCTTGTCATCCTCTCTACTCCTATTAATCTAAGGGAACAAGAAAGGAAACAAGAAGGACACAAATTCTAAGTTTAATCTAAGGTTATGAACAAGAATACAAAATGAAAATTAAAGGAAACAAAAATTACTTACCTACCTTTAACCATCAAAATCAAGAAGAGGAGAAGCAAATGGTTAGGGTTTCCAACAAGAATGAATGGAAAATGGAAGAGAAAGGCTGAAATGTTTAAGAAGAAAACATTTTTCGGGTTGCTACAGTACCCGTGCTACAAGGTTGGGCTTTAAAAAACTACAGTAACGGGCTGGGTTATAAAGGGTTGGGCTTTAAAAAACTAGAGTAAAGGGCTGGGTCAAGATACAAATCCTATGTTTTTCTTTTGGAAATGTATGCTATTTTTTATCAAAACAATAATTGTATATTTTCTATTGGAATGGCTCCTATTTTTGAATCATAAGCAAAATCCTATGTTTTAATTCTGGAATATCTACTTTTTTTGGATCAATACTTTAATCCTATGTTTTCTTATAGTAATGTGTTCTATATTCAATCAAAACTTGTATTCTATGTTTTTTTTTAAATGTATCTTTTTTATTAAATCAAAACCCAGATCCTATGTTTTTCTTTTATTAATGTCTACTAATTTTGAATCAAAGCATTACTCTTATATTTTCTTTTCCTAATGCCTCCTATTTTTGAATCAAGACACTAATCCTATGTTTTTCTTTTCACAATGTCTAAAATTTTTGAATCAAAAGAATAATCCTATGTTTTATTATCCTATTTTCTTTTCATAATCCTTTGTTTTCGTTTCTTAATGTCTCCTATTTATCAATTTTTAATCAAAAGCCTATTCCAATCTTTTAAAAATATGGTTTTCTTTTTAGACAATCTGATATTTTTTTTTATCAAAGCCATAATTTTATGGTTTATTTGTGTTTTTTACTATATTTAAATCAATACCCTAATCCATGGTTTTCTTTTCCTTAATCAAAACCCAGATCCTATATATTGTATTTTAAATGTCCCCTATTTATATATTTTGAATCATAACCCTAACTTATCTTCTTTTTTTTTAATGTCTACTATTTTTTAATCAAAAACCTAATCCTATGTTTTCTTATATTAATGTATCACATCTTTCAATTGAAACACGGATCCTATTTTTTCTTTTGTTAATGCCTACTATATTTGAATCAAAACCAGAATCCTATGTTTTCTTTACATAATGTCAGCTATTTTTTAATCAAAACCCCAATCTTATGTTATCTTTTCATAATGCCTCCTATTTTTGAATCGAAACTCTAATCCAATGTTTTTTTTCGGAATGCCTCCTATTTCTGAATAAAAGCACTAAGCCTATGTTTTATTTTCATAATGTCTACTATTTTTCAATCAAAACTTTTATTCTATGTTTTCTTGTCGCAATATCTCCTATCTTTCCATCAAAATGCGAATACTATTTTTTCTTTTCTTAATATCTCCTATTTATCAGTTTTAAATCCAAACTCGAATACTATCTTTTTGTTTTGGAATGTCTCATTCTTTTGAATCAAAACCCTGATCCTAAAATTTCTTTTGGGAATCTCTGCCTATGTTTTATCTTCATAATGTCACATATTTTTTAATCAAAACCCTAATCCTATATTTTCTTTTTGGATTACGGGACATTTTGAAACCCTAATCCAAAGATTTCTTTTCGGAATGTCTCCTATTTTTGTCTCAAAACCCTAATTTTTTCTTTTTTTTTAATGTTTGTTGTTTTTATCCAAACCCTAATTTTATGTTTTCTTTTAGGAATGACTACTATTTTTTAATCAAAACCCTAGTCCTGTGTTTTCTTATAGTAATGTCTGATATTTTTCAATCAAAACCATAATCCTATGATTTCCTTTCAGAATGCCTACCATATTTGAATTAAAACCTTAAGCCTATGTTTTCTTTTCACAATGTCTCCTATCTTTCAATGAAAACTTAAATCCTATGTTTTTTTTCTTACTGTCCTCTATTTATCAGTTTTCAATCAAAACCCTAATCCTATTTTTGAAAAATATTGTTTTCTTTTGACAATGTCTTGTATTTTTTAAATCAAATAGCTAAACCTTTGTAATTCCTACTAATTTTTTATTCAAAACACTAATAGTATGTTTTCTTATAGTAATGTGTCCTACATTTTATTTTTGTAATGTCTCCTATTATTGAATTAAAAAACTAATTCTATGTTTTTCTTTTCAGAATGCCTCCTATTTATGGCTTTTCAATCAAAACACTAATCCTTTGTGAATGGATACTATTTTGTAAACAAAACCCTAATCCTTTGTTTTCTTACAGTAATGTTTCATATTTTTCAATCAAAATCTAAGTCTTATGTTTTTTTTGGAAATGTCTGCTATTTTTGAGTGGAAACGATAATCCTATGTTTTCTTTTCAGAATGCTTCATATTTTTGAATCAAAGCACTAAGCCTATGCTTTATTTTCGCAATGCCAACTATTTTTCAATCAAAACCTTAATCCTTTGTTTTCTTATCGCAATATCTCCTATCTTTCTATCAAAACCTGAATTCTATTTTTTCTTTTCTTAATGTCTTCTATTTATCAATTTTGAATCAAAACTCGAATCCTATGTTTTCATTTTGGAATGTCTCATTCTTTTGATCAAAACCTTCATCCTAAAATATCTTTTTGGAATCTCTGCCTACGTTTTATCTTCATAACGTAACATATTTTCCAATCAAAACCCTAATCATATATTTTCTTTTTGGATTAGGGGACATTTTGAAACCCTAATACAAAGATTTCTTTTCGGAGTGTCTCCTATTTTTTTCTCAAAACCCTAATCTTTTTCCTTTTTTTTTGTTTTTCTGAATGTCAGCTATTTTTTATCCAAACCCTAATTTTATGTTTTCTTTTAGGAATGTCTATTATTTTTTAATCAAAACTATAGTCCTATGTTTTATGATAGTAATGTCTCATACTGTTCAATCAAAACCATAATCCTATGATTTTCTTTCAGAATGCCACTATAATTGAATTAAACCCAAATCCTATGTTTTCTTTTCACAATGTCTCCTCTCTTTCAATCAAAACCGGAATCCTATGTTTTATTTTTTTATTGTTCCCTCTTTATCTGTTATCATTCAAAACCGAATAATACCTTTTGAGAATATTGTTTTTTTTTTCTAAATCTCTCATATTTTTTAATCAAACTCCTAATTCTATGCTTTTTTGGAATTCCTCTTATTTCTTTAATCAAAACACTAATAGTATGTTTTGTTATAGTAATGTCTCCTATGTTTTATTTTTGTAATGCCTCCTATTATTCCACAAAACACTAATTCTATGTTTTCTTTTCAGAATACCTCCTATTTATAGATTTTTAATCAAAACCCTAATCCTTTGTTTTCTTTTTAGAGTGTCTACTATTTTGTAAACAAAACCCTAATCTTATTTTTCTTATAGTAATGTTATTTTTTAATCAAATTCCTAGTCTTATGTTTTTTTTTCGAAATTTCCGTTATTTTTAAATGGAAACAATAATCCTATGTTTTCCTTTCTTAGTATCTCATATACTTTTTGAAATGTTTTATTTTTCTCATATTTTTGCAAAAAATATAAGGAAAAAAAACATAGGATTATGGTTTTGATCGAAAATTTTAAGAGATTCCCGAAAAAAAAAAATCAGATTAGGATTTGATTAAAAATTAGCAGATTAGGGTTCTAATTCAAAAATTGGAATGGCTCCTATTAGGATTACAGTTTTGATTGAAAAAAAAGTAGATATTGTAGAAAGAAAATATAACATTATTGATTAAAAGAAGACATTTGGAAAACATTCTGATTAAAACACTAATAAAAAAGATAGGTGATGTCCCCTATTTTTAGGTTTTTAGTCAAAACCCTAATCCTATGTTTTCTTTTAAGAAAATATACTATATTTGAATCTAAATCATAATCCTATGGTTTTTTATAGTACTGTCTTATATTTTTCAATTAAAACCCATATCCTATGTTTTTTTTTGGAATGGCTTCTATTTTTTCATCGAAACCGTAATTCTATGTTTTCATGTAGTAATGTCTCCTGTAGTTTAATCAAAACCCTAATATTATTGTTTCTATTGCTGAATGTCTACTATTTTCTAGTCGAAACCCTAATCATATGTTTTTTCATAGTAATGCCTTTTTAGTTTTCAATCAAAACCCTAATCTAATTTTTAATTCTAGAAAATAGGACTAGTGTTTTGATTTAAACATACGAGACATTCCAACCCTAATCCTTTGTTTTTTTTGAAGTGTCTCATATTGTTCAATAAAAACCCTAATGCTATGTTTTCTTTTCTTAATGCCTCCTACTTTTCAATTTTGAATCAAAACCCTAATCCTATTTTTTCTTTTCGGAATGTATACTATCTTTCAATCAAGACCTGAATCCTATCTTTCCAAACACGAATCTGATGTTTTATTTTTGGAATGTGTCCTATTTTTCAATTAAAAACATAATCGTTTCTTTTTGAAATAGGATTAGGAATTAGGGTTTTAAAGCAATTTATATCGATATCCAAAGTATAAACGAGATGGTTATTTGTTGACTTTTCTTTGAATAAAAAAAATTTGAATACCTAAAATTGTAGTCATTTTATTTCTATCTTTCCTCGTGATCAATATTCTCATTTTATATTAACTCCGGGCTTGACATATTTCATTTTATTATGAGGTATTTGCAATTTGCGAGGATCGTTATAGCTGAAAATTTGTTTAATCGATACAAATTGTAACCCAGATCTTTCTGATTATTTATTGATAGCCTCAGACCAAACAATTGAATATTGACAAAAGTGACCCCATACCCAATGGTCCATAGACTGGACTCTAATCATATGATTACTTTTGAGAATGCCACCAAAATTTTGGTTTCGAATTAAAAACCTAAACTATATTTTCTTTTTGGAATGTCGCCTATTTTTAAAAAATGTAATCCTTTCTTTTATTTTTGGAATGTGTCCTATTTATCACAACCTTACTTGTAAATAGGAGACATTAATAAAAGAAAAAATTGGATTTGGGTTTTCAATCAAAACCATAATCCTATGTTTTCATTTCGAGTTGCCTACTATATTTGAATCAAAACCCTAATGCAACTATATTTTTTAGTTTTTGAATCAAGACACTAATCATATGTTTTTCTTTTCACAATGTCTACAATTTTTGAATCAAAACAATAATCCTATATTTTATTATCATAATGTCTCCTAATATTTGATCAAAACCTTAATCCCATTTTTTCTATTCAGAATGCATACTATATTTGAATCAAAACCCTAATCTAATGTTTTTTTCATAATGCCTCCTATCTTTCAATAAAAACCCTAACCCTATGTTTTCTTTTCTTAATGTCTCCTATTTATCAGCTTTGAATCAAAACTATAATCCTATGTTTTCTTTTTGAAATGTCTCATATCTTTAAATCAAAACATTAATCTTAATTTTTGTTTTGGGAATCTCTACCTATCTTTTTTTTTCGTAATGTCTCATATTTTGGAATCATAACCCTAATTCTATGTTCTCATTTTAGATCAGGGGACATTGCAAAACCCTAATGCTAAGTTTTCTTTTCAGAATGCCTCCTTTTCATAATGCTATGTTCTCATTTTCGAATCAAAATCACAATCTTTTCTTTTCTTTTCTGGATGTCCACTATTTTTGATCAAAACACTAATCTTATCTTTTCTTTTGGTAATGTTTACTATTTTTTAATCAAAACCCTAATCCTATGTTTTACTATTGTAATGTCTTCTAATTTTCAATCAAAACACTAATCCTATATTTTAATTTCAGAATGCCTACTATATTTGAATCAAAAACATAACCCTATGTTTTATTTTGAGAATGTCTTCTGTCTTACAAACAAAACACGAATCGTTTGTTTTCTTTTCTCATTGACTCCTATTTATCAATTTCCAATCAAAAACCTAATCCAATCTTTTAAAAAAATTCAAAACCATAATCTTATGCTTTATTTGTATTGACTTTTATATTTGAATCAATACCCTAATCCTATGGTTTTCTTTTTCCTTAATCAAAATCCAAATCCTATCTTTTGTATTTTAAATGTCCCCTATTTATCTATTTTGAATCATAACCCTAACTTATGTTTTTTTTTAATGTCTACTAGTTTTTAGTCAAAAACCCAATCTTATATTTTCTTATAGTAATGTCTCACATCTTTCCATTAAGACCAGAATCCTATTTTTCCTTTTCTTAATGCCTACTATGTTTGAATCAAACGAGAATCCTATGTTTTCTTTTCATAATGTCTACTATTTTTTAATCAAAACTCTAAACTTATGTTATCTTTTCTTAATGCCTCTTATTTTTGAATCAAAACTCTAATCCTATATTTTCTTTTCAGAATACTTCCTATTTCTGAATCAAAGCACTAAGCCTATGTTTTATTTTTTAATCAAAATCTTAATCCTATGTTTTCTTGTCGCAATATCTCCTATCATTCATTTAAAACACGAATCCAATTTTTTCTTTTCTTAATGTCCCCTATTTATCAGTTTTGAATCAAAACTCGAATCATATGTTTTTGTTTTGGAATGTCTCATTCATTTGAATCAAAACCCTGATCCTAAAAATTCTTTTGGGAATCTTTGCCTTTGTTTTATCTTCATATTGTCACATATTTTTTAATCAAAATCCTAATCCTATATTTTCTTTTTGGATTAGGGGACATTTTGAAACCCTAATGCAAAGATTTATTTTTGGAATGTTTCCTATTTTTGTCTCAAAACCCTAATCTTTTCTTTTTTTCTTTTTTTAATGTCTGCTATTTTTTATCCAAACCCTAATTTTATAATTTTCTTTCAGGAATGTCTACTATTTTTTAATCAAAACCCTAGTCCTATGTTTTGTTATAGTAATATCTCATATTTTTCAATCAAAACCATAATCTTATGATTTCCTTTCAGAATGCCTACTATATTTGAATTAAAACCTTAATCCTATGTTTTTTTTCACAATCTCTCCTATCTTTCAATCAAAACCTAAAACTTATGTTTTATTTTCTTATTGTCTCCTATTTATCAGTTTTTAATGAAAACCCTAATCCTATTTTTCAAAAATATTGTTTTCTTTTCAAAATGTCTCATATTTTTTAAATCAAACAACTAATCCTATGTTTTTTTGGAATTCCTCCTAATTTTTTATTCAAAACACTAATAGTATGTTTTCTTGTAGTAATGTGTCCTACATTTTATTTTTTTAATGTCTCCTATTATTCAATCAAAATACTAATTCTATGTTTTCTTTTCATAATGCCTTCTATTTATGGCTTTTCAATCAAAACACTAATCCTTTGTTGTTTTTCTTTTGGAATGTCTACTATTTTGTAAACAAAACGCTAGTCACTTGTTTTCTTATAGTAATGTTTCATATTTTTTAATCAAATTCATAGTCTTATGTTGTTTTTTTTGGAAATGTTAGCTATTTTTTGAATGGAAACAATAATCCTAATGCTTCATATTTTTGAATCAAAGCACTAAGCTTATGTTTTATTTTCGCAATGTCAACTATTTTTCAATCAAAAACTTAATCCTATGTTTTCTTGTCGTAATATCTCCTATGTTCCCATCAAAACCTAAATTCTATTTTTTTTTTCTTAATGTCTCCTATTTATGAATTTTGAATAAAAACTCGAATCCTATGTTTTTCGTTTTTGAATGTCTCATTCTTTTGAATCAAAACCCTGATCCTAAAATTTTTTTGGGAATCTCTGCCTATGTTTTATCTTCATAATGTCATATATTTTTCAATCAAAACCCTAATCCTATATTTTCTTTTTGGATTTGGGGAAACCCTAATACAAAGATTTCTTTTCGGAATGTCTTCTATTTTTGTCACAAAACCCTAATCATTTCTTCTTTTTTTTAATGTCTGCTATTTTTTATACAAACCCTAATTTTATGTTTTCTTTTAGGAATGTCTACTATTTTTCAATGAAAACAATAGTCCTATGTTTTATTATAGTAATGTCTCATATTTTTCAATCAAAACCATAATCCTATGATTTCCTTCGTAAATTCCCACTATATTTGAATTAAAACCATAATCATATGTTTTCTTTTCACAATGTCTCCAATCTTTCAATCAAAACCCCAATCATATGTTTTATTTTCTTGTTGTCCACTATTTATCAGTTTTCATTCAAAACTCAATACCTTTCAAAAATATCAAAATGTATCATATTTTTTAATAAAACCTCTAATCCTAAGTTTCCTTTGGATTTCCTCTTATTTTTTTTAATCAAAACACTACTAGTGTGTTTTCTTATAGTAATGTGTCTTATGTTTCATTTTTGTAATGCCTCCTATTATTCAACCAAAACACTAATTCAATGTTTTCTTTTCAGAATGTCTCCTATTTATGTTTCTCAATCAAAACCCTAATCCTTTATTTTCTTTTTAGAATGTCTACTATTTTGTAAACAAAACATTAATCCTATGTTTTCTTATAGGAATGGTTGCTATTTTTGGATCAAAATAATAATCATATGTTTTCTTTTCATAATGTTTCATAATGGTAGGCATTATGAAATGAGAACATAGGATTTGTGTTTTCATTGATAAATAGTAGACATTCCAAAAATAAATTATAGGATTAGCTTTTGATTCAAATATAGTAGGAATTAATAAAAGAAAATATAGGATTAATGTTTTGGGACGCTAAAGCTATGATTACTACTATTAGAAAATACAGATTAGTTTCCATCCAAAACATCAAATCTGTATGTGTTTTCATATAGTATCGTGTCTCCAATAAAATCAGTTTCTTGAATCGAGTAACCCTAATGTTATCTTCCATAGTATTTAGGGCTCTCTATTTTAGAAAATGAGACATCCCCACTAGAAAACAAAGTATT
>NC_052490.1:22770673-22793599 GCF_009730915.1 Dioscorea cayenensis subsp. rotundata | reverse complement strand
TTTTATTCATAATGTGTTCTATTTTTGATTCAAGGCTCTTATCCTATATTTTCTTTTCTAAATATCTCCAATTTTTCAGATTTGTATGAAAACCATTATTGTATGTTTTTCTATTTGAATATCTCGTATTTTTCAATCCAAACTCTAATCCTATGTTTTTTCTTTGAGAATGTCTCTTTTTTTTTAATCAACAGCATAATCTTATGTTTTGATTGAAAATAGGATATAGTATTGTTTGTTAATTTTTAATCAAAACCCTAATCCTATGTTTCCCTTTCATAATGTCTCCTATCTTTCAATCAAAACCCCTATCATATGATTTCTTTTCATATTCTCAAATATTTTTGAATCAAAACTATAACCTTATGTTTTCTTTTAGTAATGCCTACTATTTTTGAATCAAAACACTAATACTATGGTTTTTCTTGGGAATGTCTTATATTTTTCAATCATAATCCTAATTGTAAGTTATTGTGGAATGCCTCCTATTTTTAAATAAAAAACCTAATCCTATGTTTTTTTAATAATAATGCCTCCTATTTTTTTCAATCAAAATTGTAATCATATGTTTTCTTTTCAAAATGCCTAAATGTCTCCTATCTTTCAATCAAAACCCGAATCCTATGTTTTCTTTTCTTAATGGCTACTATTTTTGAATCAAAACTTTAATCCTATGATTTCTTTTCTTAATATCTACTATTTTTGAATCAAAAACCCTAATCCTATGTTTTCTTTTCAGAATATAACCTATTTTGCAAACAAAATCCGAATCTTGTGTTTTCTTTGTTAATATCTTATATATCAATTTTGAATCAAAACTCTAATCTTATGTTTTCTTTAGGTATGTCTACTATTTTTTGAATCAAAACAATAATCGTATGTTTTCTTTTCGTATTGTATCATATTTTTTAATCAAAATCCTAATCCTAAGTTTTTTTTTGGAATGCCTCCTAGTTTTTAATCAAACCGCTAATCTTATTTTCTATTGAGAATACCTGCTATTTTTTTAATTAAAACAATAATCATATATTTTCTTTTCAAAATGTCTCATATTTTTCAATTAAAACCCTAATATGATGTTTATTTTAAATATCTAATATTTTTTAATTAAAACAATAATCTTATGTTTTCATATAGTAATGATTCGTATTTATCAATCAAAGCTCTAATCGTATGTTGTCTTTCAGAATGCCTACTATATTTGAATCAAAACCCTCATCCTATATTTTCTATTAGTAATGTCTCCTAGCTTTCAATCAAAACCCTAACCCTATATTTTCTCTTAGTAATGCCTCCTATTTTTGAATAAAAATCCTAATACTTATCATATTTTTTTCCTTTCGTAATATCTCCTATTTTTTAATCAAAACACTAATCTTATGTTTTCTTTTCTTAATTTATCCTATTTATCAGTTTTGAATCAAAACCCTATACCTATGTTATATTTTTGAAAATGTATGATATTTTTGAGTCAAAACACTAATCCTATGTTTTCTTTTAGAAATGTCACCGATTTTTTTGTTTTTAAGCAAAACCCTAATCCTATGTTTTCGTATAGTAATGCCTCATATTTTTCAACCAAAACCCTAGTCATATGTTTTTTTTAAATGTATCATATTTTTCAATCAAAACCATAATGCTTGATTTTCTTTTCGGAATGTCTTCCATTTTCTAGTATATAATAAAAAACCTAATACTCTCTTTTCCTTTCGGAATGTTTGTTTCTTTTCAATAATGACCCTAATCCTTGTTTTTCTTTTATGAATGTCTCCTATTTTTCAATCAAAATGCTGATCCTATGTTTTTGTTTTAGAATCTGTACTATTTTTTAATAAAAACCCGAATCCCATGTTTTCTTTTCGGGATGTCTACTACATTTTGAATCAAAATCCTTATCCTATGTTTTTTTATAGTAATTTCTCCTTTTTTTTAATCAAAATCCTAATGCTATGTTTTCTTTTTGGAATGTCAACTATTTTTGAATAAAAACCCTATATTTTCTTATAGGAATGTCTCCCATTTTTCAATTAAAATCCTAATGCTATGTTTTCTTTTTGGAATGTCAACTATTTTTGAATAAAAGCCCTATATTTTCTTATATTAATATCTCCTATTTTTCAATCAAAACTGTAATCTTATATTTTCTCTTCGGAATAATAGGGGTTTGATTAGGGTTTTGATTAGGGTTCAGATTACAAATCGAAAATAGGGGGACATTTCCAAATGAAAACATACTATTAGAATTTTGATTGAAAAAGTGTAGATATTCCTAAAAGAAAAACATAGGATTAGGGTTTTGATTAAAAAATAGGTGCCATTCCCAAAAGAAAACATAAGATTTGCGTTTTGATTAAAAAATATGAGACATTACAAAAATAAAATATCAGATTAGGGGTTTGATTAAAAATTAACAAATATTCCCAAAACAACAGATAGGATTAGGTTTTTGATTCAATAAAATGAGACATTCCACAAACAAAACAAATGATTAGGGTTTTGATTCAAAACTGAAAAATAGGACACATTCCAAAATGAAAACATAGAAGGCATTACGAAAAGAAAACGTAAGATTCAGGTTTTGATTCAAAACTGATAAATTGGAGACATTATTAAAAAACATACAATTATTATTTTGATTGAAAATATTGGACATTACGTAAAGAAAACATAGGACTAGGGTTTTGATTAAAAAATGAAAATAGGGGACATTTGCAAAGAAACCATAGGATTAGGACTTTGATTCCAAAATAATAAACATTCCCAAAAGAAAACAAAAAATTCAGGTTTTCATCAAAAAATAGGAGGCATTCCGAAAAACAAACATAGGATTAGAGTTTTTTTATTGAAAAATATGAGACATTACGAGAAGAATACATAAAATTAGGGGTTTGATTAAAAAAAAATAGTAGAGATTACTATAAGTAAAACATAGGATTAGGGCTTTCATTTAAAAATAGGTGCCATTCCAAAATGAAATTATAGAAATATGGTTTTGATTGAAAAATAGGAGATGTTACTATAAGAAAATATAGGATTATGATTTTAATTCAAACATAGTGGACATTCTGAAAGGAAAACATATGATTAGGGTTTTCATTTGAAAGCAAAAAATAGGGGACATCTTATATCTTTTTTATTAGGGTTTTAATCAAGATGTTTTCTTAATGTCTCCTATTTATTAGTAATGTTATGTTTCCTACTCATATGAGAAATTCTGAAAAGAAAACATAGGATTAGGGTTTTGAATGAAAAATAGGAGAAATTACTATATGAAAACATAGGATTATAGTTTTGGCTCAAAAATAGTAGACATTCAGTAAAAGAAAACATAAGATTAGGATTTTGATTAAAAAATAGGAGACATAACAAAGGAGATATTCTGAAAAGAAAATATCGGATTAAGGTTCTAATTAAAAATTAGCATACACTAGCAAAACAAAAAGATAGGATTAGGGTTTCGATTAAAAAAATGAGACATTCCAAAAAGAAAACAAAGGATTAGGGTTTTGACTCAAAACTTAAAAATAGGACACCTTCCAAAAATAAAACATAAGATTTGGCATTTGAAAGATAGGATTTGGGTTTTGATTGAAAGATAGGAGACATTCCATAAAGAAAACATAGGATTAAGATTTTGAGTCAAATATAGTAGGCATACCGATATTAGGACATTTCTATAATTGGAGTGGCTCTTATAATAGAAATGTCTCATATTTTTAAATCAAACCCCTAATTCTATGTTTTGTTTTCAAAATGCCCCCTATTTTTGAATCAAAACCCTAATCTTATGTTTCCATTTTGGAATGTCTTATATCTCTCAATCAAAACACTAATCCTATGTTTTTCCAAAAAAGTCCCATATTTTTCAGTAAAAACATTAATCCCATGTTTTCTTTTCGGAATGCCTACTATTTTTTATTCAAAATACTAATCCTTGTATTTCTTTTTCGTAATGCCTCCTATTTTTTTGAATAAAAAAATCCTAATCCTTTTGGTTTCATTTCAGAATGCCTGCTATTTTTTTGAATAAAAATTCCTAAAAAAATCTCAGTGATTAGGGTTTTGATTCAAACAAATGAGACATTCCGAAAAGAAAAAAATGAATAGGATTTTGATTAAAAACTGAAAAATTTGACATATTCCGAAAAGAAAACAAAGGATTAGGGTTTTGATTCAAATATTGAAGCCATTCGAAAATGAAAACATAGGGTTAGGGTTTTGATTGAATAATATGAGACATTACTATAAAAAAACATAGGATTAGGGTTTTGAATGAAAAATTGGAGACCTTACTATTATTGTCTTTTAGGAATGCCTGTTATTTTTTAAACAAAACCCTTATATTTTGTTTTCCTATAATAATATATCAAATTTTTGAGTCAAAGCCCGAATCCTAGATTTTGTTTAGGGAATGTCTGCTTTTTTTTATTGAAAACAATAACCATATGTTTTCATTTCGTAATGTTTCATATTTTTTAATCAAAAACTTAATCCTATGTTTTTTTTTTTGAATGGCTCCTATTTTTCAATCAAAACAATAATCTTATGTTTTCTTTTGGAAATGTTTGCTATTTTCGAACCAAATCCCTAATCCTTTGTTTTCTTATAGTAATGTTTCCTATATTCCAATCAAAACCTTAATCCTATGTTTTGTTTTTGTAATGTCTCATTTTCTCAATCAAAACAATAATCGTATTCTTTTTTTTCTTAATGTGTCCCATTTATCAGTTTTAAATCAAAACCCAAATCACAATTCACAGCCGGTCGAAAATCACAATTCCAAAGAATCCACACGGGCGTGTGGAAATTACCCACGCCCGTGTGGAAATTTCACAGGGGCATGAGAAAATTCCACAGGACGGTGTAGATGCCCGATTCCAGCCCTATTTAAAGCCGATTTCAGCCACGATTTCAGCATTCTTTTCTCCATCGTTTCCCCAACTTGAGAGAGGGTTTTGGCTAGGGTTTTGAGAGGTATTGGCTAAGGTTTTGGAGAGGTTCTATGGCTCTGACATCATCATTCCTTAGGAAGAAGATTGGTAGGGGAGCTTTCATCGAGGCGTATCCTATACCGGACAACGGAATCCTTGAACGACGAGTAGAGGACTTTCCACAAGTCTAACGACACAACTATCAAGGGGGTTTCTCTATGGATTTATTGCTTTTACATTCTATTTCTTTGATTGTACTTAGGTCCATGGAGAGCTAAACCCCTAGTGGGTACTTGGGTATTTTTGAACCCTAGGATGTATTTATTTCATTGAATCTCTTGATTATGCTTTCAATTAATTGATGTTTGTTGTGAGTTCCAACCTTGAATGCTTGATTGTATGAACATTTCCCCTAGAGTGACACTAGGGTTGAGAGTTCTTGTTGGTAACCTTGTGAGTGAGTGACACACCTTGAGAGTTAGACAAAGCTAGGTTGGAAAGGGTTGAGAGGGTGAGTCGAGAGGTACAGGAGCGTCCCCTTTCCCCTCCAACGTGATAGATTCTACCTCCATTCCTTGAGTTCTTTGCGGCCATAATAGATTGAATGGTCTAAGGGATGACCCTCCGCTGGGGCTTAGTTGTGCGTGCAACGGAGTGAAGCGTTGAGGTGATCTTAGGGACCTTCCACCTGGACCAAAGGGTTAGGTCTATAATTAGGAAGAGATTTATCACTTGGAATCCCTAGAGCTCATTGCAACTCTATTCGAGTGCGAGGTTGAGAAGTTATCTAATCTCTCCTCCGGGACATGTATAGAGTTAGGCATAGTTGACCTTACATTTGGGACTATGTATTCAAGGATTTCCACGACTCACCATTGCATTGATTAGGAAGCATAATAGAGGGTTCTTGCACTTGAAATAATTGTCCTAGGCGGAGCATTATCCGAGTATCCCATCTTTATCGATTGCCTTACCTCCTCTTCCACTCGTGCTCTCTTACTTGTTGTTTTTACTTTTGAGAATTGAATCATTGTCACACTTATCACTACTGATCTTTCACATAGCTAAGAAGTGGATTAAGTATTTTTAATCCCTACTGCCCGTAGATTTGATACCCCCTCATCCGGGATTATTACTTCGACAAACCCGTGCACTTGTGGGATATATGCAAGGGGATCTTGTCAATTTCTTTTGGAAATGTCCCCTGTTTTAAATCAAAGAACGAATTCTTTCTTTTTGAAACAAAACACTAATCCTATGTTTTCTTATAGCAATGTCTCCTAGTTTTCAATCAAAACACTAATCCTATGTTTTCCTTTTACGAATGCCTACTATATTTGAATCAAAACCCCAGTCCTATATTATCTTTACTTAATGTCTTCTATTTATGAGTTTTGAATCAAAACCCTAATCCAATGTTTTCTTTTCATAATGTCTCATTTTTTAAATCAAAACCATAAACCTATCTTTTGTTTTGGGAATCTTGGCTTATGTTTTCTTTTCATAATGTCTCAATTTTTTCCTTATCAAAACACTAATCCTATACCTTATTTTCAGATTAGGGACATTCCAAAACTCTAATCCTAAGTTTCTTTAGTTTTGAATCAAAACCCTAATCCTATGTTTTTTTATAGTAATGTCTCCTATTTTTTAATCAAAACCCTAATACTATGCTTTCTTTTCGGAATGCCTACTATATTTAAATCAAAGCCCTAATCTTATATTATCTTTTTGGAATGTCTCCTATCTTTCAGTCAAAACTCAAATCCTATGTTTTCTTTTCATAATGTCTCCTATTTATTAATTTTAAATCAAAATCTTAATCTAAAAAGAAAACATAAGATTAGGGTTTTGATTCAAAAATAGGATCCACTCTGAAACGAAAAGAAAGGATTTGGTTTTTAACTGTAAAATAAAAGATAGTAGATATTTCGAAAAGAAAATATAGGATTAGTATTTTTATTCAAAAATAGGAGTTATTCCGAAAAAAAACATAGGATCAGGTTTTTTATTCAAAAATAGGAGGCATTACCAAAAGAAAACATAGGATTTGTGTTTTGATTCAGAAATAGCAGATATTCTGAAAAAAGAAAATAGGATTAGGGTTTTCCCTGAAAAATATGAGACATTTCAAAAAGAAAACATAGGATTAGGGGTTTGATTTAAAGATTGGAGACACTTGGAAATGAAAACATTAGATTAGGGTTTTGATCCAAAAATAGGAGGCATTCCAAAAAGAAACATTGGATTAGGGTTTTGATTGAAATGTTCTAATATCGGTATGGCTACTATATTTGACTTAATTATATGTTTTCTTTTCTGAGTGTCTCCAAACTTTCAATCAAAACCTAGATCCTATCTTTAAAAACATGAATCCTATGATTTCTTTCGGAATGTGTCCTATTCTTTTGTTTTGAATCAACACAATGGTTACACTGTATTTCTTCATCACCTTTTTAAATTAAGTGTTACAAAAATGAGTTCCCCGATCACTAACAATTGCTCTGGGAGTGCCAAATCGGGTGAACAACTTTTTCAAAAACTTGACTACCACCCTTGCATCATTTGAAGGAAGGGCCTGTGCTTCTACCCACTTGGAGACGTAATCTACTGCCAACAATAAATATTTGTTTCCATTTGATTTCAGGAAATGTCCCATGAAATCAATTTCCTACACATCGAATACTGCATATTGATGAATGGGAGTTTGTTCATTTTGTCGAGTTTGGATGGGTTTCCGCTCATTTGACAATGATCACATAGTCTGGCCAAGTTCTGAGCATCCATGAATAGTGACAACAAAAGAAAGGGCTTCCAACACCATCTTGCCTTGAGATTTGCACTGAAATGACTCCCCACCATTCATGAATGATAGTTCTTAAAAATTTCCCATCCCTCAACATGTGATACACAACACCAAACCACCAAGTCAGCACAAAGTTTGTACAAAAAGCGGTCCTCCTAAAAATAAAGCTTGACATCGGATAAGAATTTCTTTCACCAATGGTAATAGAACTACGACAGAATAATTTGTCCCACCAAGTTTGGGAATTCATCATCTTGGGTAGGCCTCTTTTGAACCCAGTAAAGATGTTCTTTAGGAAAAATGTAATTGATTCTTTGATGCATGTTGTCGTCTTCATCTGTGTGTACAAGACACAATAGATGATCTGCCACCACATTTTCTGAGCGCTTCTTGTCCTGAATATCCAAATTGAACTATTCTAGCAAAAGTATCCATCTAATCAGTAGGGGTTTTGCATCAGTCTTGGCTAGGAGGTATCTAATGGCTGCATGATAAGAATACAATATGACTTTAGAGAGCACCAGGTAAGATCTGAACTTATCAAAAGCATAAAACATGGCTAACAACTCTTTTTTCTATGGTGGTGTAATTCCCTTGAGTGGGCATTACAGTTATGATCACATAATAAATTGGATGGAATTGCTTATTGTACCTCTGCCCCAACACTACTCCAATTACCCAATCACTTGCGTCGCACATGAGTTCAAAAGGGCGATCCCACTCGGTAGTGCTCACAATCGAGTACTCTAACCAACTTCTCCTTCAGTATCTAGAAGGCCGTGATACAATCCCGGTTAGAAACGAAAGGTGTGTTCTTTTCCAGAAGTTTCATCGTTGGCTTGGATATTTTGCTAAGTCATGAATAAATCATCTATAAAAACCAACATGACCAAGAAACTTCGAACGTCTTTCACGGACTTAGGTGGGGGAAGCTTCTCAATTGTGTCGAGTTTGGCTTTGTCTACCTCGATTCCATTATAAGAAATTTTGTGACCAGGCACAATCCCTTCTCTTGCCATAAAGTGACACTTCTCCCAGTTTAGCACAAAATTTGTCTCCTCACACCTTGAAAGGACTCTTTTTAGATTTTCTAAACACACATCCAAAGAATCCCCAAAAATAGAGAAGTCATCCATGAATACTTCTATAAAGTCTTTAATGAACTCATTGAAGATTGACATCATACACATTTGAAAAGTTGTTGGGGCGTTACACAAGCCGAATGACATTCTCCTGTAAGCAAAAGTACCATACGGACATGTGGAAGTAGTCTTTTCTTGATCTTCAGGAGCAACTAGAATCTAAAGGTATCCAGACATCCCATCAAGGAAATAGTTGTACTTTTGGCCTGACAGCCATTCCAACATTTGATCAATAAATTGCAAGGAGAAATGGTCCTTACGAGTAGCATCATTCAGCTTTTGATAATCTATGCAGACATGACATCCGGTTACTATAAGGGTAGGGATCAACTCATTTTGTTCACTTGAAATCACTTTCAATCCTCCCTTCTTCAGTACAACCTATACTAGACTAGCCTATGGGCTATCTAAGATTGGATAAATCATTCCAACGTCTAGAAATTTTTTTACCTCCTTCTTGACGACCTCCATCATGTTGGGGTTCAATCTCCGTTGAGGTTTAACCTTGGGTCTAATGTTATCCTCCATCAAAATTTTATGCATGCAAAAAATGGATTAATGCTCTTGATGTAAGAAATACTCCAAGCGATAGCCATTTTATGTATTCGCAGTTTTTCCACCAATTTTTCCTTTTGACATGCAACATGTGTGGATGAAATGATGACAGCATCTTGGGATTCCCATCCAAAAAATGTGTATTCTAAATGTGTAGGTAGCTCTTTGAGCTCCTTCTCCGAAGTAGCGGGCACTACTTGTTCTAGAGCTGCATCTACCAGATCCCCCTTTTTAATATTAGTGGTTGCCGGTAAAATACCATTCTCGAGTTTGCCAATGTGGGTGAAGTCTTCATCACTAAACCTACAGTGCTTAATTTCTCCTGTTTGTATGTCCTTGGTGAACTCAACCGAGATGGACATTACCTGGCTCATACTCATCTCTTGTTCTTGGTTCTCTCAGTTATGATCCATCTCTGGACTCATGAAATGACTCCACTATTATGTTTGCTCACAAAAGTTCGATATCCACTAAGCCAAGCCTTGCTTGTTATGTGGATAAGTAGTATCTATTAGAATTATTATTTGTAATTCATAATTTGTATAGCTATTCCTAAACTTGTGGTGAACCAGTCCTATGCACGGTGTGGTGACCGCACTCGTGACTGTTTTGAAGTTACACTATTGTAGCTCCACTACTCCTTCTTTGCAAGATCATGATCCATTGTACAACATTCTCATAGCTAAGTATATAAAGATCACGATCCCAATTTGGATTGGTAGAGTTTGGCATCCGCTTCTTTTTTCATGGTATCCGAGCCATGATCTAAAGTTTCGAGCTCTAGCCATGTCTAAATCACCACAATATGTTACCACAAACAACTTCACCTCTCCCTTCACTCAATCCAGCCAGATGCCTATGCCATCCTTCGCTCACATGATCCATGTGAAGCTTACGCAGGAAATTTACCTATTGTGTAAGACGCAGATGCTTCCATACCTTAATGGTCAAGGCCTCCTCAGCTACGTTAATGGGTCCACCGCTCGCCCAAATCAGACCGTCACGCTACCGGCTGAATAAACTGGTGGCTCCTATCGAGTCACCGTCAATCCGAAACTTCAACACCTATTACCATCAATACCAGTAGGTTCTGAGCATGATCATCTCCTCTCTCACCGAGGAAATGCTCGAAAACCTGGTTGGGGTGATGATGTTACGCAATGCATGGTGCACCTTAGAGAACATATATGCATCAAGCTCACTTACGCGCATCATGTAGGTATGCATGTAGCTTGCCACATTCCAGAAGAAGGACATGTCCATTGCTGAGTACTACCGCAAGATGAAGCATCTGCTCGACATCTTCTCTACCATCGGTAAGCCACTCGAAGATGAAGAGGTGATCGCCTACCTATTGTGCGGTCTCAACAGCGAGTACAACTCCCTGGTGGCAAGCATCACCTCGCGTACTGACCATTACACCATCAATGATGTTCATGCTCACATGTTGAGCTACGAGATGCGCATTGAACAAAACAACTCTAACGTCCGGTGTCTTTGGCTAATCATATCAGCAAGAACCAAGGGCATGGAGGTAATGGAGGTAGCCACAAAACAATTGTGGCCAAAGCCGCAGCTGCTGGAAAATCACAGGTGGTCGTGGTGGTCGCAGTCAGTCATCAAGATCCGGTGCTGATCGTGATGTCTTGTGCCAAGTTTGCAACAAGACATGCCATGACATGCTTCATTGCTGGTACCGGTTTGATCGCAGTTACCAAGCTGAAGATGCCAACAAGATTGCTGCTGCTATCACCAACGGCTACTCCGTCGATCCTAATTGGTACATTAACAATGGTGCCACGGACCACTTCACCAATGTTCCCGATCGTCTGACAACCAGAACACGCTACACTGGAGGAGATCAAGTTCAGCTTCCAAATGGTGAAGGTATGTCTATTGCTTATGTTGGGAATTCATTTATAGCTGGCATAATCTGATGACTTTATCTGAATCATGTTTTACATGCTCCTAAAATTAATAGAAATATGATTTTTTTGTTCGAAAATTGGCCATTGACAATCATGCATTTTTTTAATTTTGCCACAACTCATTATTTGTAAAGGAGTAGGACACGAGAGCCATTCTTCTCGGATGAAGGTGTAAAGATGGCCTCTACATGCTTCCAAATAAGAGACCTAGTTAAGCCCTGTTTTCTACCAAAATTTCTCAAAAGCAATAGCATCAGAGTCTAGGACATCCAACTCCTTCAGTTGTCTCTCGAATTCTTCAGAATAACCAAATTGGTGTAGTTTCAAACAATATATCTTTTTCAGTTTATGATGCCTATCAGCAGAGAAAGGCACATCAGCTTCCTTATTCTCCCTCCTTGCATGTATCCACTTCTCCTTTGCAAATAATTCACACTAATATTTGGGGACCTGCTCTCCCATCAGCGCACAATTCAAAATATTATGTGTACTTTGTTGATGACCTACATCAAGTTTGTTTGGATCTATTTTCTGAAATGTAAATCTAAAGTTGAGTATGTTTTTCTTCAGTTTCAAAAGCATGTAGAAACTCTTCTGAACTCCAAAATTCAAATAGTTTAGTCCCATTTTGGGGGGGGGTTGAATATAATCGACTACACAATTACTTTGGCGGGACAGGCATCACCCATTGTGTGGTAATTCGACTTTTTAATATATATATATATATATATGTAGATTTTATTCCCCTCATGTTTTAATGTGTTTTCTTGAGAAATTTTCATGTGTGAGTGTGCTTAAGAGTGTGCCAAGTCAATAGAAATAAAAATGAGGTCAATCGGATACCAATTGAGTTGTTCAGAGCCATTTTGTATAGGCTGAATGGGCATACCAGGGTCCATAAGGGCTGGATACACCATGGTATGAAAATTCCAAAAACTTTTGGCAAGGGCAGACGGGCTGTATGGGGGTGAATTCAGGGCATAAATTTAGGGTTTAAAAGCCCTTTTTCTCATCTTTTTCTCATTCCTTTTACATCTTTCCTTGAGACCTTTTCTCTTCCACTTTCCTTCTCCTCTAGAACCTTCATCCCCACTTCTCAAACCAATTATCCCTTTGCCTTGAATCAAGATGAAACTTGAAAATCTCTTCTTCTTCTCTTGAAAAGTGCTTTTCCTTAGGGTTTTTAGAACCTTTGAGCTAAGGATGTGTTTCATTTGATCTTCTTCTTCTCCCTTTCTCTTGTTTGGATTTTCTTTGAAGTTATTGATGGATAATCATGGTTTTGTTTGGATTTAAAGAATAGAAGATGTATGAAGTTATATAACCTTGAATCCAATGAAATTTGAGAAAGATCTTTCATGTTCAAAATTAGAGTTACTGTAGCACCGAACCAAGTTTGGTTTCTTTTGCTTTTCTTGTTGGTCTTGAGGGTTGTGAGAGTTTCATTCTTATTAGATCTTATTGCTAGAGTGTTTAGAAAACCCTAGGAGCACTCATTTTCTCATTTTGAGCATTGTTCTTCATTTCAATTGATCAAGTCATTGATGAGGTTTCATAGCTTGTTTTGGTTGTTTAAATGCTTCTAGGAGGTGAGAATTCAACAAGGGGGAAAGAGCCAGTGGAGACATAACACCGGAGGTTTTTAGCTCACCAAGTTTGTGATTGGGATTTATTAAATTATGGACTATAAATCATGCATGTTTTCAAATGTTTGAGTTGCCTTGGTCTTCAATGATAATTTATTGTTGCTAATACTCTTGGAATGTTTTATATGGCATGTAGAAACTTGATGATTTATTATTTAACCTATTTCAAGAATATTTGCAAAGTATATGTTAGTTGCGATGGTAAACCCAATGTTTTGGATCATATGTTTTTAATTGTGTATTTTTCACTTGATGTCTTGGTTATGATGACTAAATGAGTTGTGCAAACTAAGTTGAATTTCATTGTGACAATGTTATACTCATGTTATTCTTTCAAAGATTGCTCTTAAATGATGTTTTCCTGATGAAAAAGGATTTCTTTCGAGGCGTATGACCAATTGACTCTGTCCTCTTAAATTATGGTTGAGTTTTGGAATGATATATGTAGAATATTTTATTACCACACCAATGTCATCAAGTGACAAATTAGCCCGAGAATTAGGAGGGGCACTAAAAGAAAAGAAGCAGGTTTTAATATCCAAATATAGTTGGAAGACTCTGATACTTAACTATTGGTTAGCAGTTAATCTTTTCGGTCAAGCCCTTGTGTATCCAATATATTCAGTCCCCCCACAAATGTACATTCGTTATGTAAAAGGATTTTTAGTTCATCAGGTACTCTAAGCCATGAACTAAAACTACGAAATCGGCTACAACTAAATCGATTAGTTTCTTTGACACGGTATTTGGCTAGGTGCCTTGATGATCGGCGGTCCACTAGTGGGTTTGTAGTGTTCCATGGGCCACAATCTGGTGTCACAGGTTCAGGAGCACAACCCGCCATCTCGAGGTCAAGCACCAAGAAATTTGAATACTGATACCATAGCCAACGTGACCCAGGTCAAAATGTATGGTTCACGATTAAAGCTCTTTGAATGAAGCAGTGTATTTCAAGATAGATTGCCAGTATTGTGGTGTGAGAAAAGCCTCGGCGAGAGGTTACCACAGCCTATCTCGCTTTCACCAACACAATGTTTCACACTCGCCTGAAGCACCTTCGAAGTCAATTTAAAACTTTGTTACTTAAACAGAGTGGCGTATTAAAGTAATGGAAGTTAGGTTCATGCTAAAGATGAAAACGCCAGAAACCCTTTATCGAAGCGCCTTTGATGCAATTTGCCACAATATTGTCTGAAGACCATGTAGTGATTGAGAAGGAATGTAGAATTATTATTTTAATTCATAATTTTGCATAGCTATTCCTACTACAGTGGTTGCAGTTCCTATACGCGGTATGGTAGCGCACTCACGACTGTTAGGAAGTTACACTCTTGTAGTTCCAGTACTCCTTCTTTCTTGGATCATGATCCATTGTACAATGTTCTCACAGCTAAGTATATAAAGATCACGATCCCAATTGGGATTGGTAGCGTTTTTGCATCCCCTTTTTCGGTGTCCCCATTGTGGTAATTGAGTGCACATTGGTGACATCTCAAAAGTAATAGCAGTTCACTCAGATGAGGTTAAGAAAAATCACTTTAAGTTTAAGAATTCAAAGAATGAAAATGAAAATAAGACTAAAAATAATGATTAAAAGGAAAAGGGAAAATATATATTCACAAGTATTAACAAAATTAACAAACTAGATCATGAATTCAAACTTTCCTAAAAACTTGCCGGGTCCTCGGCAATAGTGCCAAAACATGATGCATTATCCGCTGAAGTGTGTGTGTCATGCATAAATAATACTGATAGCATCTTGGTGCTGGGTAGGGTTGTCGTCGAACCACAGGGGGACTAGACATAAAGTACTAATTATTCTTCTAATCTACTGTTGAACAAAGGGATTGGGTTTTGTTTAGCGAGAGGAAAAATAAAAATTAAATTAAAGAATAGGTGGAATTATTAAGTGAACTAGGATCGAGAATTCAACAACAAGAAAGCAATGGCCCCGGATGATTGCTATGAGTTGTAGTGTGCTAATTTGCTTATATTTCCTACCAGATACATCCTACGGTTGTTGTGTGCCCTCAAAAGCATTGTCACATCTATGGTTCTCAAATAAACCAAGTTTTGCTAAGGTAGCTGAGGGTTTCATACACATCGAGTTTTACAATCACACAAGGCAACTACAACTATGGTAATTCACACACCATGTTTTATTTAAGCAAGCTGTGCAAAATCAAACACATCAAGTTATACAACTACAAGTTTTAACACAGAAACCGATAGAACTACGCTAGACAACTAAAAGCGAGTATTCAAATAATATAGAGCATCATAGTTCATGTCCAAGGGCACCGTGGATGGTTAGGTCCTCATTGATGGGTACAACATGGAAGGAATAAATAAAGAGCTAAGGAAAGAAGACATTACATGCTGCTTCTCAAGATAATTTTCCTAGTTGAGCTTCCTTGATGCTAACGCTACTTCCCTTGTGCCTCATATTCGTCTTTAATCCCCTTAGATAGTGTGTTGACACTTGATCTTTGCCATCATCCAAGTTCTCTCGGTGGGGAGAAAATCCCGAACAAAGATTAAGTGAAAACCCTAGAAATATGGAGTTAAAAGCTGATTTCGAGTTCGACACTGGTCTAAACCACGGTTGTGCTTGAGGTATGTGTTTATCGTTAGATTCACGAGTGAATTGGTGAGTGCTCACTTAGGAAAAAAGCAAGGAGAGGAACGCGATCATGCTTCACTTGTGCTTTGCACTGCATGACCGTGCAAGAAGCATGCAGGCGCTTCCTTGATTAGTGAATACTCGTCCCAAACCAAGAAAATCAAGGGAGGAGCACGGTCATCGTCGAAGGCGCATCTGGCACGAAAGCACCTCCACTACTTGAATTATCACTAGGTCATTTTCAGGCTAAAACAATCAGGAGGACAGAGCATGACGTGCTTTGCCCGTGTGTAACTTGAGCACTAACCAAAATCTTGATTCTTTGCTTTATTAATCCCCAATTTCATTCCAAATTGCTTTGAGCCCTTGAGTCCTGCACAAAGAACAAATATACCCAGAATGGCACTGAATATACACAAAAGTATACTAAAGGACAAGTAACAGAATGAATTAAAGGTACATAAATCGATATGAAATGTACTCATCACTAGGATTAGGGTTTTACATAAAGAATAGTAGACATTCTGAAAAAAGAGAAAGGATTAGGGTTTTGATTCAAAATTAGGAGACATTCCGAAAAGAAAACAAAAGATTAAGGTTTTGATTCAAAACTAAAAAATAGGACATTTTGAAAACAAAACATAGGATTAGGGTTTTGACTGAAAGATAGAAGATATTCTGAAAAGGAAAAATAGGATTCTAGTCTAGATTAAAAAAATATGAGACATTTCAAAAAGAAAACAAAATATTACGGTTTTGATTGAAAAATAGGAGATATTACTATAAAAAAAACATAGGATTATGGTTTTGAATGAAAATAGGAGACATTATTATAAGAAAATATAGGATTATAGTTTTTATTAAAAAATGGTAGATATTTTGTCAAGAAAAAAAAGGATTAGGTTTTTGACTGAAATATAAGAAACATTCTGAAAAGAAAACATAGGTTAGGATTTTGATTCAAAACAGATATATAGGAGACATTAATAAAAGAATGCATAGGATTCGGTTTTTAATTTGAAAGATGGGAGACATTCAAAAAAGAAAATGTTGTATTACGGTTTTGAGTTCAAAATATAGTAGTCATTACGCAAAAAATAGTTGGATTAGGGTTTTGGTTGAATAATAGGAGAAATTACTAGAAGAAAAAATATGATTAGGGTTTTCAATGAAAAATAATAGACATTACTATAAGGAATTATAAGATTAATGTTTTTATAAAAAATAGAACATATTCAGAAAAAGAAAACATAGGATTAAGGTTTTCATTGAAAAATACAAGACATTTCAAAAAGAAAACATAGGATTAGGGTTTTCATTAAAAAATAGGAGACATTACTATTAGAAAATAATGAATTAGTGTTTTGATTCAAAAATGAAAGTAGGGGACACTTCAAAAAGGAAACATAGAATTATGGCTTTGATTTAGAAATAGCAGACATTCAACAAAGAAAACTTAGGATTTGGGGTTTGATCAAAAAATTGGAGACATTCAGAAAAAAAATGCATAGGATTAGGGTTTTGATTGGAAACTAAAAAGTATGAGACATTATGAAAATAAAACATAGGATTATTGTTTTGATTCAAAAATTGATGACATACGATTAGATTTTTGTTTGAAAAATATGGGACATTTTGAAAGTAAAACACAGAATTACTGGTTTAATTGAAATATTGTAGGCATTTTAAAAACAAAACATAGGATTAGGGTTTCATTGAAAAATAGGAGACATTACTATAGGAATTCTTGGGATTAGGGTTTTGATTAAAAAATAGTAGACATTCTGAGTAGAAAACATAGGATTAGTTTTTTGATTGAAATATAGTAGTCATTCTAAAAAGAAAACTTAGGATTGGGGTTATGAATGAAAATAATGAGACATTCCGAATATAAATCATAGGATTAGAGTTTTGAATAAAAAATAGGAGACATTCTTAGAAGAAAACATAGGATTAGGGTTTTGATTGAAAAAATATGAGACATTATGTATGAAAATAAATACAGGATAATTGTTTTGTTTAAAAATAGAAGACATTCGCAAAAGAAAACATAAGATTAAGGGTTTGATTAAAAACTAGGAGCCATTTAAAAAAAAAACTTAGGATTATTGTTTTGATTAAAAAATATGAGGCATTACGAAATAAAACATATGATTATTGTTTTGATTCAAAAATAGCAGACATTCTAAAAATCAAAACATAGGATTAGGTTTTTTATTCAAAAATAGAAGGCATTTATAAAAGAAAACATTGGATTAGGATTTTAGTTGGAAAATATGAGACATTCTAAAAAAATCATAGGATTATGATTTTGATTGAAAAACAGGAGGCATTACTCTATGAAAGCATAGGATTAGGGTTTTTATTTAAAACCGAAAAATAGGGGATTTTTCCAAAAGAAAACATATGATTATTATTTTTATTCAAAAATAGCAGACATTCTCAAAAGGGAAAAATAAATTAGGGGTTTGATTAAAAAATAGGAGGCATTCCAAAAAAAAAAACATATTCTTAGAATTTTTATCAAAAATAGGATGCATTACAAAAGAAAAACATAGGAGACATTACTAAAGTAAAACATACAATTATCAGTTTTAAATAAAAAATACCCTAACTTTTGTTTTCTTTTCAAAACTGATTAAAAGGAGACATTAAAAAAGAAAACTTATGATTCAGACTTTTTCGCAAAATAGGACAAATTACAAAGAGAAAACATATGATTACGGTTTTGTTTCAAATATAGTACCCATTGCGAAAAGAAAACATAGGATTAGTGTTTTGATTGAAAAATATGAGACATTACGAAAAGAAAACATAGGATTAGAGTTTTGATTTAAAAATAGTAGAAATTACAAAAATAAAACATAGGATTAGGGTTTTGATTTAAAAATACTAGAAATTACAAAAAGAAAACATACGATTATTGGTTTGATTGAAAAATTTGAGAAATTTCAAAAAGAAAACATAGGATTTGAATTTTAATTCAAAAATAGGAGACATTCTGAAAAGAGAACAAAGGATTAGTGTTTTGATTAAAAACCAAAAAATAGTGGACATTTAAAAAAGAAAACAACGGATTCGAGTTTTGATTGAAAGATAGAGTTAGTAATGTTTTGTTTTGGAAATGTCTCCTTTTTAACAAAAATGAGACATTTGAAAAGAAAAACATAGGATTAAGGTTTCGATTAAAAACCAAAAAATAGGTGACATTTCCAAAAGAAAACGTAGGATTATTATTTTGATTAAAAAAAATGAGACATCCTGAAAAGAAAACAAAGGATTTAAGTTTTGATTCAAAACTGAAACATAGTTCATATACAGAAAACAAAACATAGTATTAGAGTTTCCATTCAAAAATAGCAGACATTTTGAAAAGAAATGAAATGATTAGGTTTTTCATTGAAAATTAATAGACATTACGAAAATAAAACATAAGATTAGAGTTTTGATGAAAAAATAGTAGACATTCAAAAAGGAAAAGAAAGGATTAGTATTTTGATTCAAAAATAGGAGACATACCGAAAAGCAAACAATGGATTAGGGTTTTGATTCAAAACTGAAAAATTTGACACATTCTGAAAAAAAAAACATAGGATTATTGTGTTGACTGAAAGATAGGAGGCATTCTAAAAAAAAACATAAGATTAGGTATTTGATACAAATATAGTATGCATTGTGAAAATAAACATAGGATTAGGGTTGTGATCGAAAAAAATGTGTCATTTCAAAAAACAAACATAGGATTAGGATTTTAATTGAAAAATAGGAGACATTTCCATAACAAAAAAAAGGATTATGACTTTGATTATAAACAAAAAATAGGTGACATTTCGAAAAGAAAACATAGAATTAGGGTTTTGATTCAAAAATAGCAGATATTCCCAAAAGAAAACCTAGGATCAGGGTCTTGATTAAAAAATAGGAGGCATTAAAAAAACCTTATTATTATGGTTTTCATTAAAATATATCTCACATTACAAAAACAAAACATACTATTATTGTTTTGATTCAAAAATAGGATTTATTCCGAAAAGAAAATGTAGGATTAGGGTGTTCATTCAAAAATAGGAGGCATTACCATAAAAACATAGTATTAGGGTTTTTATTCAAAAATATGAGACAATCTCAAAAGAAAACATAGCATTAGGTGTTTGATTCAAAAATAGGAGACATTACAATAAGAAAACACATGATTAGTGTTTTTATTCAAATATACTAGACATTCTGAAAAGAAAAATAGAATTAGGGTTTTCAGTGAAAGATAGGAGTCATTACTATTATAAAAACATTGGATTAGGTTTTGATTAAAAAATAGTAGACATTGACAAAATAAACATAAGATTCTATTTTTCATTGGAAAAAAGTATACATTCTAAAAGGAAAACGTGGGATTACGATTTTCATTCAAAATTAGGAAAACGTGGGATTACGATTTTCATTCAAAATTGTATTCTAAAAGGATACATTCTATTTTTCAAAAACGTGGGATTATGAAAAGAAAACATAAGATTAGGTTTCTGATTAAAAATAAAACATAATATTAGGGTTTTTATTAAAAACTAAAAAATAAGGGACATTCCCGAAAGAAAACTTAGGACTAGCGTTTTGATTTAAAAACCTAATATTATGTTTTTCTTTTGGGAATGTTTACTATTTTTGAAACTAAATAATAATCTTAAGTTTTCTTTTCGTAATGTCTCATATTTTTTAATCAAAACCCTAATCCTATGTTTTTTTTAATGTCTCATTTTTTCAATCAAAACGGTGAACCTATGTTTTTTTTGGAATATCTCCTATTTTTGAATCAAAACCCTAATGCTATGTTTTGTTTTACGAATGTTTGCTATTTTTCAATTAAAACATTAATTCTATGTTTTCTTTTGGAATATTTTTTAGTTTTTAATAAATACCCTAATCCTATGTTTTCTTATAGTAATGTTTTGATTGAAAACATAAGATTAGGGTTTTTGATTGGAATATCTCATACATTTAATCAAAACCCTAATGATATGTTTTCTTTTCATAACGCGTCCTATGTTTGAATAAAAATCCTAATCCTATGTTTTCTTTTCTTAATGTCTATTATCTTTCAATCAAAACCCGAATCCAATGTTTTCTGTTCTTAATGTCTATTATTTTTTTGTCAAAACCCTAATCCTATATTTTCTTATATTAATGCCTCCTATTTTTCAATCAAAACTCTAATTCTATATTTTCTTTTAAAAATGTCTGCTATTTTTTTAATCAAAAGCCTAATCCTAAGTTTTATTTTGAGAATGTCTCCTCACTTCAAGAAAAACATTAATTAGTTTGGGACAATTCCCTATCTAAAATTGTTAAATCTCTGGGTAATATTCATTAGCGAGGGATCTCCTAGGGATTAACAACCTTGGGTAATAGCCTCGTGGGTAATACTTTACCCAGGGATTTTATAATCCCTTGCTAAATAGCAATGAATTATTCGGTGGGTAAAATAATAAATTTCCTGGGTAATTAATGTTAATCAATTCATCAAAGATAATTCATTTTCTTCAAAATATTTCCTAGGAAATATCTGGGTAATTTAAGTTAATTGATTCATCATAGACAAGGAATTTGCTTGGAAATGTTTCCTGAGAAAAATTCCAAGGTAATATTAGCAAGGGATTTTTCATAGGCAATCCGTTGCTAAATTTTCAAAAAATTGAAATGTTAGTCCCTAGGTAATTCCTTAGTAATATTTACTAGGGATTATGTCCTGGGTAATTCTTTAGTGATTTGATGTAGCATTAATGAATCATAACCTTGGTAATCCCTTGCTAAATATACTTAGGGATTATTTCCTAGGTAATCCATTGGTAATAAAATTTGAAAAAAAGGGATTATTCCCTTGATAATATAAAACAATGTTTTAATTATTTATTTTAAATTATATTATAAAATATAATACAAAAACCTATATTAAATCATGCGTTTAGAATTATTAGTAAATTTTACTACAATATGATAAACATAACAATTGCAATCTAACATAACCAACTATGAAAGATTATATTAAACATTGCCAAAGACATTAAAAAACAACACAGTTCATATCCAAAATAAATGCAAGCACATATAGCTAATATAAGTGGCAAGTACTAATACTCAAAAGTATCACAAGCAAGCAACAAATACGAGAAATATGTCACAAGATAAGAACATTAACTACTAAGTTGGTGGACTAGGATCAACATCTTCATCATGACCAGATTGATTTACTCGAGAAGGTGCTTGATTTTGAGATATAAGTGATTGTAGCATTCTCCTCATTTTAGCCACCCCTTGTCGAGTTTCTTGAAGCTCTTTTTGAGTTTCTTGACGCTCTTGTTGATGCCGCTCTTCCTGGATTTGTACTTGATTACGAATAGATGCTAACTCCTTTTGTAAATCTTTATTATTTTGCATAGTAGATGCTGTAGTTGAGTTATTGACATTTGAATTAGAGCATCCATAATAGGAAGATCCTTGAGGACCAAGACCATAAACTCTTCTTTACTTCTTTCCACCAATAGCATCAATATAAAAGACCAATTAATCTACTGCTGGAGTAGGTCCTGAGTTTGTTGATCCAGATTCTATAGAAATTGCATGTTGTTTTAAGGTCAACATCTTGTCCTACAATGAAAACAAATGTTAGTAATTCAGATTTAGAAGAAAAAAATGAACGTGTATTAAAATGTCATGTCTCTTAGAAATGCTTACATTCATTGTTTTTCACTTGAGATCTACAAAAGTTTCTCTATCATGTTTTTTAGTATGAGTATGCAAAAAAAGCACATGTGGAGTGGCTTTTCGACCCAATTTAGATTCCTATAGCGATAAGAAATATTAAAATTTCTTAGCAACATGTAATACATAAATTTTGCAAAATAAAATAAACTGGATGCAAAATCAAAATAAACACATCTCAATACGGTTTACTTATGTTTATACTTACATGGTTCTCATGCTCAACATTAGATATTCGAACCTCACTGTGTGGCATGATGGCCTAGCAGTGCTACGTCAATAGAATTTATCTCTTGTTTTCTTCTTAAATGTAGGTCTATCCTAGTCAACTTTCCAATGCTTGTACTCCTCCTCATACCAGATACTACGGCTTTGGTGTTGCATCACTACCTCTCCACCAAAAATACACTATATTGGTGTGAGGCTTTAAAAAGAGCCCAAACTTCTTTTACTTGTGCCTTTAATGAGGAATCCCAAATAAAGTGCTTCTACATAAGATAAAAAATATTTCAATGTTCAAAATATGTAAAAATAAAACAAACAAA
>NC_052490.1:22754823-22769673 GCF_009730915.1 Dioscorea cayenensis subsp. rotundata | reverse complement strand
GTAATGTCTCTTATTTATATGTTGTAATCCTATTA
The DNA here is from genome assembly GCF_009730915.1 of Dioscorea cayenensis subsp. rotundata. NCBI lineage: Eukaryota > Viridiplantae > Streptophyta > Magnoliopsida > Dioscoreales > Dioscoreaceae > Dioscorea > Dioscorea cayenensis. The sequence continues at coordinate 22,769,638 of NC_052490.1, read as the reverse complement.
TTTTTGTTTTCAGTAAATACACTATATTCACTATTCTATGATATGTCTTATATTATTCAGTAGAAACCTAATACTATATTTTGTTAATATGACTAATTTTGATCAAGCTAATCTTTGTTTTCTGAATGACTCTCAATGAATCAAAACCCAAATCCTTTGTTTTCCTTTTGGAACATCTCCTAGTTTTTAAACAAAACCGTAATCAGTTGTTTTCTTTTGGAATTCTCTTATAGTTTTTAGTCAAACCCGAAATCCTATGGTTTTTTTAATGTCTCCAATTTTTAATAAAATACCCTAATCTTATGTTTTATTTTTTGAATGTTTGATATTTTTTAATTTAAAAAATAATCGTATGTTTTCTTTTCATAATTTCTCATATTTTTTTAATAAAAACCATAATCATAAGTGAATTCCTCCTATTTTTCAATCAAAACCTTAATCTTATGTTTTATTTTGGAAATGTCTTCCTTATTTGAATAAAAACAATAATCCTATTTTTTGTTTTTCTATTGTCTCATGTTTTTCAATCCAAACCCTAATCCTATTTTTCCTTTTCCGAATGGCTCCTATTTTTGAATGAAACCCTTAATCCTTTGTTTTATTTTTATAATGTGTGCTAATTTTGAGTAAAACCCCTAATCCTATGTTTTTTTGGAAATGTTTCCTATTTTGTTTTTTTGGTTTTTTTGATCAAAACACTATTGGTATGTTTTCTTATAGTAATGTCTCATACTTTTCAATAAAAACCCTAATTCTATGTTTCCTTTTCGGAATGCCTACTATATTTCAATCAAAACCTTAATCCTATGTTTTCTTTCGAGAATGTATCCTATCTTTCGATTAAAACCCTAATCCTATAGTTTCTTTTAATAGTAATGTCTCTTATTTTTACAATTAAAACCCTAATCCTATGTTTTCTTTCCGTAATGCCTACTACATTTGAATGAAAACCTTAGTCCTATGTTCTTTCCGTAATGTTTCATATCTTTCAATCAAAATGAGAATCCAATGTTTTCTTTTCGTAATGTCTCTTATTTATCTATTTCGAATCAAAACCCTAATCTTATGTTTTCCTTTATGAATGTCAGCTATTTTTGAAGCAAAACATTAATCCTATGTTTTATTTCGTAATATCTCATATTTTTCAATGAAAACACTAATCCTACGTTTTGTTTTTGGAATGGCTCCTATTTTTGAGTGAAACAAAACCCTAATCCAATGTTTTCTATTGGAAATGTTTGCTATTTTTGAATCAAAAGGCAAAGCTTATGTTATTTTTCCGGAATGGCTTCTATTTTTCAATCAAAACCCTAGTGCTTTATTATTATTTTCGGAATGTCTCCTAATTTTTAATTAAAACACTAATTAAATGTTTTCTTTTTGGAATGTATCATATTTTTCAATCAAAGCCCAAGTCCTATGTCTTTTTTCTTCTAAATTGGCTCCTATTTTGAAACCAAACCCTAATCTTATGTTTTCTTTTCATATTGTCTGCTATTTTTAATCAAAACAATAATCATATTTTTTCTTTATGTAATGTCTCATATTTTTTAATCAAAGCCCTAGTCCTAAGTTTTTTTTAATGGCTTCTATTTCTCATTCAAAACCCTAATCTTATGTTTTTCTATATGTAATGTCTCCTATCAAAAAAATAATCCTATCTTTCTATTTGGAATGTCTGCCATTTTTGAATCAAAACATCAATCCTATGTATTCTTTTTGTAATGTTCTATATTTTTTAATCAAAACTACAATCCCATGTTTTCTTTTCGGAATGGCACCTATTTTTGAATGAAAACCCTAAATCCTAAGTTTTATATGGGAATATCTACAATTTTCTTTCAATAAAAACCCAAGTCCTATGTTTTCTTATAGTAACGTCTCATTTTTCAATCAAAACACTAACGCTATGTTTTTGCTTTTTAGAATGTCTACTATTTTTGAATCAAAAGCACAATCCTATGTTTTTTTATAGTAATGTCTCCAATTTTTCATTAAAAACACTAATCCTATGTTTTCTTATAGAAATGTCATCTAATTTTCAATCAAAACATTAATCGTATGTTTTAATTTCAAAATGCCTACTATATTTGAATCAAAACATTAATCTGATGTTTTCTTTGCGAAATGTGTCCTATCTTTCAATCAATACCTAAATCCTAGTTTTTCTTTTCGTAATGCCGCGTATTTATCTTTTTTGAATCATAACTCTAACCTTATGTTTTCTTTTCGGAATGTCATATATTTTTAAATCAAAACCATAATCCTATGTTTTGTTTTCGAAATGACTCCTATTTTTTAATGAAACTTATAATCTGATGTTTTTTTGGAATGTTTGCTATTTTTGAATCAAAACCCTAATCCTATGTTTTATTTTAGGAATGGCTCCTATTTTTTTTTTTGAATCAAAACCCTAATCCTTTGTTTTCTTTTCGAAATGTCTTTTAATTTTTAATCATAACCCTAATGCGATTTTTTATTTTTGGAATGTCTCATATGTTTCAATCAAAACCAAAATCCAATGTTTGAAATTCCTCCTATTTTTGAATCAAAACCCTAATTTTATGTTTTCTTTTGGAAACGTCTACTATTTTTTTTAATCAAAACAATAACCGTATGGTGTCTTAGTAATGTTTCATATTTTTTTAATCAAAACCCTAATCCAAAGTTTTCATTTTGGAATGCTTCCTATTTTTTAATCAAACATCTTTTTGGACTGCCTCCTATTTTTCAATCAAAATATTAATCATATGTTATCTTTTCGAAATGTCTATTATTTTTTATCAAAACACTGATCCTATTTTTTCTTATAGTAATGTCTCCTATTTTTCATTCAAAAAACTAATCATATGTTTTCTTTTACTAATGTCTCTTATTTTTCAACCAAAACACTTATCCTATGTTTTGTTTTCGAATTATCTACTATATTTGGATCAAAATCCTAATCCTATGTTTTCATTTCGCAATATCTATAACCTTTCCATCAAAACCAGGATCCTATGTTTTCTTTTCTTAATGTCTTCTATTTATAAATTTTGAATCAAAACCCTTAACCAATGTTGCCTTTTGGGAATGTCTCTTATTTTTCAATAAAATAACCAAATCTTTTTGTTTTTTTTAAATGTCTGTTATTTTTTAATCAAAACTCTAATCTTATATTTTATTTTCAGAATGTGTCCTATTTTTCAGTTTTGAATCAAAATCTAAATCTTATGTTTTCCTTTCAGAATGCCTCATTTTTTTAAAAAAAACACATAATCCTATATTTTCTTTTCGTAATGTCTCATATTTTTCAATCAAAAACCTAAACTATGTTTTCTTTTCCAAATGTCTAACATTTTTTAATCAAAACCCTAATCCTATGCTTTTTTATAATAATGTCTCCTATTTTTTCATTAAAAACCCTAATCCTATGTTCTCTTTTTGAAATGTCAACTACTTTTTAATCAAATCCCTAATCCTATTTTTTTCTTTTCAGAATGGCTCCATTTTTTGAATAAAAACCCTAATCCTATATTTTCTTTTCGCAATTTCTGATTTTTTTAATCAAAACCCTAATCCTATGTTTTCCTTTCGAAATGTCTCATATTTTTCAATCAAAACTATAACCTATGTTTTCTTTTAGGAATGTCTACAATTTTTTAATCAAAACTCTAATCATATTTTTTCTTATAGTAATGTCTCCTATTTTTCATTCAAAATCATAATCCTATGTTTTCTTTTCAAATTGTCAATTATATTCCAAGTAACACCCTAATCATATGTTTTCTTTTCGGAATGTCACCTAAATTTCGGTTTTCAATAAAAACCTAATTCTATTATTTCTGCTCAGAATGTCTTCTAGTTTTGAATAAAAATCATAATCCTATGTTTTTCTTTCAGAATATTTCCTATTTTTTGTTTTGAATCAAAACACTAATCATATATTTTCTTTTCGGAATGTTTAATTTTTTTTTAGTTTTGAATCAAAGCTCAAATCCATTGTCTTGTCTTAGGGATTTCTGCTATTTTTGAATCAAAATAATAATCCTATGTTATATTTTCGAAATGTCTTCTATCTTTGAATAAAAAACCTAATCCTTTATTTCGTCTTTCGGAAATATCTCAAATTTTTCACTCAAAACCCTTATCCTATGTTTTCTATTCAGAATCTCTACTATAAAGAAAACAAACGATTAGGGTTTTGGTTGAAACCTGAAAAATAGAACTCATTCAGAAAAGAAAATATAAGGTTAGGGTTTTGATTCAAAAATTGCAGAAATTTCGAAAGGAAAAGAAATTGATTAGGTTTTTGATTGAAGAATAGGAGACATTCCAAAAATATAACATATGTTACGGTTTTCATTCATACCTTATAAATTGGGTATATTATGAAAAGAAAAATTATAGGATTCCAGTTTTGTTTGCTAAATAAGAGACATTCCCAAAAAAAACGTACGATTATGGTTTTGATTCAGATACAGTAGGCTTTCCAACTGAAAATATACAATTAGGGTTTTAATTGAAAAATAGGAGACCTTACTATAAGAAAACATAGAATTAAGGTTTTCATTCAAAATTAGGCTTTGGATTGAAATATAGTTGGCCTTCCTAAAGAAAGCATTATGATTATGGTTTTGATTGAAAAATATTAGACATTCCGAAAATAAAATATAGGATTATGTTTTTTGATAAAAAATAGTAGACATTCCAAAAAGAAAATATAAGATTAGGGTTTCCATTAAAAAAATTGGAGGCATTCCAAAAAAAAACATAGGAAACGTAGGATTAGGGTTTTGATTGAAAAATAGGAGTCAATACTATAATAAAACATTGGATTAAGGTTTGACTAAAAACCTAAAAGTAGAGGACATTTCCAAACAAAAATATAGGATTAGTATTTTGATTGAAAAATAGTAGCCATTCAGAAGATGAAACAAAGGACTAGGATTTTGATTGGAAAATATGGACATTCTAAAAAGAAAACATCAGATTAGGGTTTTGATTAAAATTTAGCAGACATTCCCAAAATAAAAGATAGGATTAGGATTTTGATTCCAAAAAATGAGACATTCCAAAAAGAAAACAAAGGATTAGGGTTGTGGTTGAAACTTGGAAAATAGGACCTATTCAGAAGAGAAAACATAGGGTTAGGGTTTAAATGAAAAAATAGAAGGCATTATGAAAAGGAAAAAAAGGATTAGGTTTTTGATTTCACAAAAGGAAAATATAGGTTACCGATTTCATTCAAACATTATAAATAGGGCACATTAAGAAAAGAAAAATATATGTTTACAAAATATGAGACATTAAAAAAAACATACGATTATGGTTTTGATTCAAATATAGTATAGGCTTTCCGAACAAAAAATATAGGATTAGTGTTTTAATTGAAAAATAGGATATCTTACTCTAAGAAACATAGAATTAGGGTTTTCATTCAAAATTAGGGTTTTGATTGAAATATAGTTGGCATTCCAAAAGAATGCATATGATTACAGTTTTGATTGAAAAATATTAGACAGTCCGAAAATAAAACATTGGATTATGTTTTTTAATAAAAAATAGCAGACATTCCCAAAAGAAAATATAAAACTAGGGTTCTTATTAAAAAAATATGAAGGATTCGAAAGTAAACTTAGGAAACATAGGATTCGGGTTTTGATTGAAAAATAGGAGTCATTACTATAATTAAACATCGGATTAGAGTTTTGATTAAAAATCTGAAAGCAGGGGACATTTACAAACAAAAATATTAGATTAGTGTTTTTATTCAAAATAGAGACATTCTAAAAAGAAAAATAAATTAATGTTTTCATTTGAAAAATAGGGGGCCTTCCGAGAAGGACAAATAGGATTAGGGTTTTGATTCAAATATAGTAGGCATTCTGAGAAGAAAACATAGGAATGGGATTCCAATTGAAAATACGAGGCATTACTATAAGAAACCATAGGATTAGGGTTTTGATTCAAAAATAGGAGACATTACCATAAAAAAATATACGATTAGAGTTTTCATCGAAAAATAGTAGACATTCCGAAAAGAGAATAAATGATTAGGATTTGGATTCAAATATAGGAGGCATTAGGAAAAGAAAACATAGCATTAGCGTATTGACTGAAAATAGGAGACACTAATATAAGTAAACATAGGGTTAGGGGTTTGATTAAAAAATAGTAGACTTTAGAAAAGAACACATGTTATTATGATTTTGATTTAAACGTAGGAATCATTCGGAAAAGAAAACATAAGATTATGGTTTTCATTGAAAAATTAACAGACATTCCCAAAACAAAAGATAAGATTAGGGGGTAGATTCAAAACAAAAGATAAGATAGGATTATGGTTTTAGAATGAAAAATATGAGACATAACTATAAGAAAACATAGGATAAGTGTTTTGATTACAAAATAGTAGGCATTTAAAAAAGAAAACAAAGAATTACGGTTTTGATTCAAATATAGTAGGAATTATGAAAAAAACATACAATTAGCGTACTGATTGAAAAATAGGAAACATAGGATTTGGGTTTTCATTCAAAAATACTAGATATTAAGAATAAAACACATTGAATTAAGGTTTTGATTGAAAAATAGGAGGCATTGAGGAAAGAAAACATAGGATTACGATTTGGATTGAAAAATAAGAGACATTACGAAAAGAAAATATCAGATTACCGATTTGATTAAAAATTAGCAGACATTCATAAAATGAAAGATAGGATAAGTGATTTGATAATACAGATATGAGACATTATGAAAAGAAAACAAAGCATTAGGGTTTTGATTCAAAATGAAAAATAGGACACATTCCAAAAAGAAAACGAAGGATTAGGGTTTTGACAAAAAAATAGCATTATTCCAAAGAGAAACAAAAGGATTAGGTTTTTAATTGAAAAATAGGAGGCATTCCGAAAACAAAAATAGGTTAGTGTTTTGATTCAAAACTAATAAATAGGAGGCATTAAGAAAAGGAAACATAGGATTCGGTTTTTCTTTACAAAATAGGAGACATTCCGAAAAGAAAAAATGGGATTAGGGTTTTGATTAAATTATGGTAGACATTCCAAAAAGAACACATAGTATTTGAGTTTTGATTGAGAGATAGGTGACATTAATATAATAAAACATTGGATTAGGGTTTTGATTAAAATAACAGTAGACATTCCAAAAAGAAAACATAGGATTAGGGTTTTGATTGAAATATAGTAGGCACTCCGAAAGAAAAACAAAGGATTAGGGTTATATTTGAAAAATATGAGACATTCCGAAAATAAAACATTGAATTAAGGTTTTGAATAAAAAAATGGCAGACATTCCCAAATGAAAACATAAGATAAGGTTTTTAATTAAAAACTATGAGGTACTTAAATAAAAAACTAAGGAGTATGGTTTTGATTAAAAAGTATCATATATTAAAAACGGAAAACATAGAATTTGGGATTTGTTTCAAAAATACTAGACATTCAAAAAATAAAATATAGGGTTACGGTTTAGATTCAAATATGGTATGTATTATGAAAGAAAACACAAGATTAAGGTTTTGACTCAGAAATAGGAGACGTTACAATAAGAAAATGTAGGATAATGGTTTGTATTGAAAAATAGAAGACATTATTATAAGAAAACATAGGATTGACGTTTTGAATAAGAAAAGGAAGACATTGCTATAAGAAAACATAGGATTAATATTTTGAATCAATAATAGTAGACATTCCTAAAATAAAACTAAGGATTAGGATTTTGATTGAAAAATATAAGATATTCTGATAAGAAAACATACGATAAGGGTTTTTATTAAAAAATAGGAGACACTTCGGAAAGAAAAACTAGAACTAGTGTTTTTATTCACCTATTTTTGAATCAAAAACACTAATCCTATGTTTACTTTTCTGAATGTATCCTATTTTTCAGTTTTGAATTAAAGCCCTAATCATTTTCTTTTGTTTTAGAATGTCACCTATTTTCTTAATCTATACCTTAATCCTATGTTTTCTTTTCGATATGTCTCCTACTTTTTAACTAAAACCCAAGTCCTATACTTTCTTTTCACAATGTCTCATTTTTTCTGCTTTGAGTCAAAATCCTAATCCTATGTTTTCTTTCACGATGTCTACTATGTTGCAAATAAAACCCGAATCTTCTTTATTTCTTTTGTTAATGTCTCCTAAGATAAATTTTGAATCAAAACCCTAATCTTATGTTTTATTTTGTGAATGTCTACTATTTTTGAATCAAAACGCTAATCCTATGTTTTCTTTTGGGAATGTCTGCTATTTTTTAATGAAAACAATATTCCTATGTTTTCTTTTCTTATTGTCTCATATTTGTAATCAAAGCCCTAATCTTAAGTTTTATTTTAATGCCTACTATTTTATAGTCAAAACCGTAATCTTATGTTTTCTTTTGGCAGTATCTATTATTTTTTAATCAAAACATAAAACCAATGTTTTCTTTTCGAAATGTCTCAATTTTCAGTCAAAATCCAAATCCTATGTTTTCCTTTCGGAATGTCTACTATTTTTTAATCAAAACCCTAATCCTATGTTTTCTTATAGTAATGTCTCCTATTTTTTAATCATATCCTTAACCTTAATCCTATGTTTTCTTATAGTAATGTCTCTTTTTTTCAATCAAAACCATAATCCTATATTTTCTTTTTAGAATGCATACTATGTTTGAATCAAAAAATAAATCCTATGTTTTCTTTTGGTAATGCAACATATCTTTGAATAAAAATCCTAATTCTATGTTTTCTTTTCAAAATACCTCCTTTTTTTGAATCAAAAACCCTAATCTTATGTTTTCATTTGGGAATGTCAATTATTTTTTAATGTCTCCTACTTTTGTATCAAAACCATAATCCTATGTTTTCTTTTCAGAAGGGCTAGTATATTTTAATTAAAACCCTATTCCTTTGTTTTCTTTTCGTAATGTCTCCTATTTTTCAATCAAAACTCTAATCTTATTTTTCTTTTCGTAATACCTCTTTAATTAAAATCCTAATACATATCCTATGTTTTCTCTTCATAATATATCCTATGTTTTAATCAAAAAACTAATCCTCTATTTTCTTTTTGGAATGTGTTCTATTTTTCAGTTTTGAATCCAAACCCTAATCCTATTTTTTCTTTTGGGAATATCCCATTTTTATAATCAAAACCTCAATCCTATCTATTGATATTTCAATGTCTGCTAATTTTAATAAAAACACTAATCCGATGTTTTCCTTTCGGAATGTCTCATATTTTTCGATCAAAACCATAATTCGATATTCTTTTCATTTTTGAATGGCTCCTATTTTTCAATCAAAACCCTAATCCTATGTTTTCTTTTAATAATGTCTATTATTTTTTAATCTTATGCCATTTTTGATTCAAAACAACAATCATACATTTTCTTTTCGTGATGTCTCATATTTTTTAATCAAAACACTAATTTGAAGTTTCCCTTTTGGATTGAATCCTATTTTTTAATCAGAACCCGAATCCCATGTTTTCTTTTCAAAATGGCTCCTATTTTCTAATAAAACTCTAACCTTATGTTTTCTTTTTCGAATGTTTGCTATTTTTCTATCAAAACAGAAATAGTATGTTTTCTTTCGTAATGTCTCATATTTTTTTAATCAAAACCCTAATCCTAAGTATTTTTTTTGGAATGCCTCTATTTTTTAATCAAAACCCTAATCTTATATTTTCTTTAGGGAAAGTATGCTATTTTTTAATCAAAACAATAATCCAATTCTTCCATTTTGAAATATTTTATTTACTCAATGAAAACCCTAATCCTATTTTTTATTTTCAGAATGTCAACTATTTTTTAATCAAAATACTAATCCTATATATTCTTATAGTAATGTCTACTATTTTTTATTCAAAAGCTTAACACTATGTTCTCTTATAGTAATGTCTCCTATTTTTCAATCAAACCCCAAATCCTATGTTTTCTTTTCTTAACGTCTCCTACCTTCGATCAAAACCCTAGTCCTATGTTTACTTTTGGGATTGTCTCCAATCTTTCTATCAAAACCCGAATCCTATGTTTTTTTTTTCTAATGTTTCTTATTTATCAGCTTTTAATCAAAACCCTAACCTATGTTTACTTTTTGGAATATCTCTTACTTTTAAATCAAAAACATAATCCTTTCTTTTCTTTTTAGAATGTCTGCTAGTTTTTAATCAAAACTCTAATTCTATGTTTTTTTTGGAATGTGTCCTATTTTTCTTTTTTGAATCAAAAATTGAATCCTTTGTTTTCTTTTCGGAATGTCACATTGTTTTGATTGAAATCCCTAGTCCTATGGTTTCTTTTCGGAAGGATAAGATTAGGGTTTTGATTCAATACCATATTTTTTAATGGAGACATCACTCGAAGAAAACATATGATTAGTGTTTTGAAACAAAACACTAATCCTATGTTTTCTTATTGTAATGTCTCCTATTTTACAAGCAAAACATTAATCCTTTGTTTTCTTTTCGGAATGACAATATATATTTGAATCAAAACCCTAATCCTACTTTTTCTTTTCGAAATGTCTCCAATTTTTTAATGAAAACATTAATCTATGTTTTCCATTCCGAATGCTTAATATATTTGAATCAAAACACTATTTTTAAATTTTGAATCAAAACCCTAATCCTATGTTTTGTTTTCATAATGTCTCATATATTTGAACCAAAACCATAAGCCTTTGTTTTTTTTATAGTAATGTCACCTATTTTTTAATCAAAACCCTAATCATATGTTTTTATTTTAGAATGTGTCCTATTTTTATCGAGTATTGAATAGAATTTTAATCCTTTGTTTTCTTTTCGGAATGTGTGCTATTTTTTAATCAAAACCCAAATCAAATATTTTGTTTTTGGAATGTCTCCAATTTTACAAGTAAAACCTAAATCCTGTGTTTTCTTTTATTAATGTCTCCTATGTTTTTTTAGGAATGTGTTATATTTTTTAGTTTTGAATCAAAACCCAAATCCTATGTTTCCTTTTCGGAATGTCTACTATTTTTTAATGATAACCCTAATCACATGTTTTCTTATAGTAGTGTGTCCAATTTTTTAAAAAAACCTTAATCCTATGTTTGTTTTTTTTTAACAATGTCTACTATTTTTGAATTATAACCCTAGTACTATGCTTTCTTATTGTAATGTCTCCTATTTTTCAATCAAAACCCTAATCTTATGTTTTCTTTTGAGAATGTCCGCTATTTTTGAATCAAAACCATAATAATTAAGCCTTTTTTTTTGGAATGCCACCTATTTTTAAATCAAAACCCCAATCCTATGTTTTCTTTTTGAGATGGCTCCTATTTTTGAATGAAAACCCTAACTTTATGTTTTTCGGTAATGTCTACTATTTTTTAAATAAAACAATAATCATATGTTTTCATTTCGTAATGTTTTTTTAGTTTTGAATCAAAACCCAAATCTTAAGTTTTTTATGGAATGCCTCATTTCTTTAATCAAAACACTAATCTTATGTTTTCTTTTGGAAGTGTATGCTATTTTTGAATGAAGACCCTAATTTTATGTTTTATTTTGGGAATATCTGCCATTTTGGAATCAAAACAATAATCGTATCTTTTCTTTTCATATTGTCTTCTATTTTTCAATCAAAACCCTAATCCTATGTTTCCTTTTCGCGATGCACACTATATTTGAATCAAAACCTTAATCCTATGTTTTCCTTTTGAAATAACTATTATTTTTTCGAATCGAAAACCATAATCTTATGTTTTATTTTGGAAATGTCCCCTATTTATCAGTTTTGAATCAAAATGCTAACCTATATTTTATTTTTGGAATATCTACTATTTTTTTAATAAAAACCCTAATCCTATGTTTTTCTTATAGTAATGTCAACTATCTTTCAATCAAAACCCGAATCCTATGTTTTCTTTTCTTAATGTCAACTAATTTTGAATCGAAATCCAAATCCTATGTTTTCTTTTCTTAATGTCTACAACTTTTTATTCAAAACCATAATGTTACAATTTCTTTCCTTAGTACCTCCTATATTTTTTTTAATCAAAACCCTAATCCTATATTTCTTTTGGGAACGGCTCATATTTTTTAATCAAAACACTAATCATGTGTTTTCTTTTCGCAATGTCTACTATGTTTGAATCAAAACCCTAATTCTATGTTTTATTATACTAACCTCTTCTATTTTCAATCAAAACCCTAATCATATGTTTTCCTTTAGAAATGGCTACTATATTTGAATCAAAACCATAATCCTATATTCTATTTTCATAATGTCTCATATCTTTCAATCAAAACCATAATCCTATGTTTTTTCTTTGGAATGTCTACTATCTTTCAATCAAAATCTGAATCCTATATTTTCTTTTCTTAATATCTACTATTTATCAGTTTTTAATCAAAACCATAATCCTACATTTTCTTTTCGGAATGTCTCATTTTTCCCATCAAAATCCTAATCCTATATTTTATTTTAGGAATGTCTGCCTTTGTTTTCTTTTTGGAATGTCTCATATTCTTCAATTAAAACCCTTGATGAGTGCATTTCATATCATATTTATTTTTCCTCAATTCATTATTTTACTCATCCTATAGCATAATCTTTTGTATATTTAGTGTTATTCTGGGTATAGTTGTTCCATGTGTAAGATTTTGGGGTTCAAAGCAATTTGGAAGTAAATTCGGTGATGAAACGAGCGAAGAACAAATATATTTGCTAAGTGATCAAGCTGAACATGGCTAGAGCATGATCGTGCTCTATCCCACTGATTATCTATGTCTGGAGGAATAGCCAGCCAAAACGCAAGCAAGACGGTGCTCTCAGGCTGAACACGGTCGGGCACGAGCGTGTTCTGCCTACTGAATATTTCAAGTTTAGGCAGTTTCTGCTTAACAGGAGATGCACGCTTAACTCGCTCCTAGCATGATCACGCTCCAGTGAAACACAGTCCACGCACAGTCATGATTCCTCCCATTAGAAAATCCAAGCGAGTGCTCATCTAGTTTACTCAAAAAGCTCAACCAAGGAAACACAGTCTAAGCACGACCTAGCTTAGCCCGTGGCGATCCCGAAATTGCCCATTTAACTCTAGATTTTAGGGTTTCACTCTCATCTTTATTCGGGGATTCTTCTCTCCACTAGGAAGACTTTGAGGAGAGTAAAGATCAGTGTTCACCACACCTTCTAAGAACATGAATGAATAGTCAGAGGCATAAGGGAATTGGGGTTAGCATACTGGAGCTTAATTAGGAAGATTATCTTTGGATTATGGGAGTCATGTCTACTTCCTTTGGTTCTTTCTCTTTATCTTCCTCATTGTACCCATCCATGAGGGGTTAACCATCCACGGTGCCTCGGGAGGTGAACTATAATGCTTTGTATGCTTTAACTACTTGAGTTTAACGTTTACGGAGTTCTTTTGATTCATGTGTTAAATCTTGTGTTGCATAACTTGATGAGTTTGATGTGCACAGTTGCTTTGGGAAAACTTGGTGTATGGATTGCCATAGTTGTAGTTACCTTGTGTGATTGCAAAACTCAATGTGTTTGAAATTCACAGTTATCTTTGTAAAACTTGGTGTTTGTGAGAACTATAGATGCAACAATTCTTTTAAACACACACTTGAATCTTAGAATATATCTGGTAGACCTTACAAGCATGTCAGCATGCTATAGCTCATAGGGATCGTACTGGTGCATTGCTCTCTTGTTGTTAAAATCTTGATCCTAATCACCCGACATCTTCATCTGTTCTTTTCTTGTTTTCTTGTTTTCTATTCTTTAAAACATTCCACTTCTTGCTTAACTACACATCCGAAGAAAGGTTAGTACTTTAACTCTAATCCCTCAGGCTCGACAACCCTACCTCTCAGGGGGTACCACTGTATTCCTTGTGTGCGACCCATACACTTGCGGAGAGTGTATCAAGTTTTTGGTGCCATTGCCAGAGATTGCCAACTTTTAGAAAAATTTTGGATTCTGGTGATTTAGTTCATTAATAGTGTTCATACTTGTGAATACTTGTTTTCTTTTTATTTTAGTAATTATTTTTTTATATTATTTTTGTTTTCATTTTTTCCTTGACTTGAACTCGCATTGACTCATCTTTACGTGTGTATACACGAGTGTATGACCCGTGGAGGGACATCTTCTGCATTGGCAAACCCTAACCCAGAACTTAAGAGGAACTTTAGAATAAGAATTAGATAGATTAATTTGAGCGAGATAGGGTCAGTGGAGATTAGCGTGGACATAGGTCAAGAGGAAAGTATAGCCGTGAATGAGTAACAAAGTATTTCTGATTTTGCCCAACCCAAGTTGGAGGGAGTAGGGTCAAGTATTGTTCGCCCTCCTATTGCTGCAAACAATTTCGAACTCAAGCCTAATATCATTCAGATGGTACAACAAATATGACAGTTCGATGGATTTCAGGATGAAGACCCTAATGAGGATTTATGGAGTTTCTTGGAAATTTGTGATACTTTCAAGGCGAACGTGTCTAACGATGTTGTTTGTCTTAGACTCATTCCATTCACATTGTGAGGAAGGTCCAAACAGTGGCTAAATTCCTTGCCTCAAGGGTCGTTGACAACATATAAGCAAGTTTCAGAAACTTTCATCACTAGATACTTCCCTCCAGTAGAAATCACCAAGTTGTGGAGTGAAATTTCATCCTTTGTGCAATTGGACTGTGAATCCTTGTACGACACTTGGGAGAGGTACAAGGAAATGTTGATGAAATGCCCACAACACTGAATAATGGAATAGATGCAGATCCAAATCTTTTATAATGGGCTAAACAACGGCACTAAACAGATGCTTGAAGCAGCCTCAAAGGGTTCATTGTGTA
>NC_052490.1:22684075-22753823 GCF_009730915.1 Dioscorea cayenensis subsp. rotundata | reverse complement strand
TTGATCTACACATAATTTTTTAACTTCTTTTGCGAGGGAAAACCAAAATCAAACAGAATGAACTGCAGTTGATTCTTTGTCAAAATCAGGAAACCAAGATTTATATACATGGTTTGATAATCATTATAAAAAATGGAAGCTTATTACAACATAATCAGGAGTAAATTGAAGTTAAAAAGCTCATCTTCTCTGACTTCAGCTATTACATTTTATGCTTCATTGCATAGTCTTTCTATTCATCATACACTTTCCTTGGTCTAGTGTTCTACAAATGCAAATATAATTCTCTATTGCATTAATATTATATTTTTCTTTAGTCACAGAAGGTTATTAAATTTATTATTTGTGGAATTTATTGCACAGTAATGTCAAGAAACCTGGATGATTTGTGAAATTAGATAAATCAAGTGAAATAACATTGACCTGCAAACTATGGCAAAATGACATCTGACTGGAAAAGGAGGTAATTTCTTTCCCATAAATATTCTATATCTTACTAATAAACTAACTAACACATAGCTAACAAAGAAAAGCTCAAACAGAAACTGCATGTAACAGTTGTTCCAGTTAAATGATCAGCAAAAGTTTCAGGAAGTATAACTTAGCATGCTCTAAATGCAAATGCTAATTCTGAATATAGGTTATGGGATTAGACATAAAATATGCTAGAAACTAACTATTAGACTGGGAAACATAGAACTAAACCAATTACTAACCTCTTCAAGATGAAGACCAATGTGTTCAGACCACAATGAGAGACGAAGGCTGAGAGCAAAACCACTAGCTTTCCAAATTGCCAAGACCAAGGTATAAGAACTCAGATTATTGAAAATAGGGGTGAAGTGTGCATTTTGTTTTAGCCTAAGAAAAATCAAAATCTTTACGAAATCTATAAATGACAACAAGAATCAGAAAAAGTCCAAACCAATATCCCAACAACATATTCCTCTCTGCGCATACATTTCTTAAAATGGATGTAAGATCACTTTATCAATTTGGTGATCCAAGATAAGGATATCTGTCTCTTTGTAAATATTCATCAATCCTTGAAATTAGCATGTGTAAAGGATGGATCTGCAATGTTTTGGTATACACTTTGTTTAATGAAGTTATAGCACCTTTTGTCTTGGAACATGTCTTTTTGTTGTGTTTTATGCATCCTTTTTACTTTTGGTGTTCCTCTCATTGAACTTGACTTTTGGTGCATTGAGCTATTTGATTGGATTGTTTATATCTTTTTAATTTGGTCTCTTTTTCTGATCTGTTTTCATGGTGCAGGAGACATTTGCTCGAATGATTCTTGACGCAGGGTTTCAGAAGGTTGAATATGATAATCTTGTTGGAGGTGTAGTTGCGATTCATTCTGGATTGAAATTGTACGGTAAGCTCATTTCAGTTTGTCAGTCCTGTCATGAAATGGATGATACTAACTTATTTCCAGTATCATTTATATATTTCAATAATTATAAAGTAGACATCGTGGTTATGATTTCCATAGACACTGGTATGAAATATTACAGTTGTTCTTGTCCCCTGCCAAACTACAAGCTGAATCTATAATTCCTGAAATTACAACAATGTGGTTAAAGGAGTAGAATTGTTGCCATTGATCTGACATTATTATTTATAGAAAGGAATCTGAACTAGTCATGTGTCTCCCTAAGCGTATAAATGGTGGTCCATTATTTGCATGGCTGCTAAGGTAAGCACCCTTTGTGCTTTTCAAGGTATCAGAGAGCACAAGTATTCCATGCCTAGGGGGCATGTAATACATGAGACAATGTCAATGGCTTCTGAAGAAGGATCAGCTGTTGTAAATTTATGCATTGTTGATAAGGATTCCATGCCATGCTTTTAAGTTTCAAGGGATTAAAAAGAGTATATAGATAAGTGCTAGTGGCTTTGCTTATGATTCAAGCACGGGTACTTTACCGCTGGCACTTAGCAGTGTAAAACGAAAGTGACTTTGAGTTTAACCTAGTGCTTATTATCTATTTATCTCATTTTTTAAGTAAACATGATAGTAATATTTCCCATGCATTCCTTATCACGTGACTGCTACACTTGGATGTTAAAAATTCATCTGAATGAATTTTTTTCCCCTCCACTCATAGACCTCTTGTGGATCACGTGGAGGACAACTTTGTGAATTATTATTATTATTATTATTATTATTATTATTATTATTATTATTAGAATAATTTTTAATTTAATGATTTACTATTTTCATATTTTAATTCAAAGCATTTTTTTTTGAAATCATGATCAAATTTTAATTGTGCAATGAATTCATCATCAAAATCTATTTAATAATTTATAATTCATGTTTTCTTTCTGTGATTAATTAATGATGATGATTGAATAACAGTATTCATGCATAATTGTTTTTAAAAACATCTTAAATCAAATAATTTAATATGATTTGAACAAATGGTTGGGCTGGGATTCATCTTTGTAATTAATATTATTATTTTCATATGTTTACCTTCAGTCCTTGTTATTAGGCTTTGTTTATAAGTAGCTATTTTGATTGTTTGGTGGTATTTCTCGATTTAAGGGCTGACCAATGTTGAATGTGTACTTTCTAGGAATTTAAGTAGGTGTTTATATTTGGAAGCGGGAAATCCTTTCCCAACTACCGACTCGCCGGTGAAATCCGTGGTTATTCCTCTGCTGCAAACTCAATTCGTGAGTACACGGGTCCAAGAGGTCGAATCATCGAGGTCTTCTATCCCATTCTTGAATTTGTTTCTTATATATATATATATATATGTGCATTTGAATTTGAATTTTTTTTGGTGTTTTTAGTTGGGGGTTGGATTAATGAATTTATTTAACAATGGTTTTTTCAATGGTTTGTCTCTGTATACATTGTGTAAACTATTGACAATGTTTATTAAATAAAGATTAAATGATGATTTTACTAATTTTAACATAGTATACAATGAGCATTTCTTTTCACCACCATAAGATATATATATATATATATCTTGGAGCATATATATTATTGTTGTTTAATTAACCATGATTTTTAATTTTAGTGACTTAAAACTTATTTTCTTTTTTTTTATAGTTGAGAAGATATTCGAAATTTTTGTGAATAGTGTTGTTGAAATTAGGTGAGAACTTGAGGGAAAATTATTCTCTTAATCATATGTTTTTTTTATTTGCTCTGTAGCTTATATATATATATATGATGAAATTTTTGTATGTATATAGCAATGTGTTCACACAAACCAAGAAAAGGATTACGTGTTATGCATGATATCTAAATATGCATGAATTAAGAATAAGGGAATAATGTATTAAATCATTCCCCAAGGAGAACATGTTCAAATATATAGTCATTCTAGCATGTACATGAATTTGACAAATAGTCCATTACTTTATCAATCTTCTGAATTTGATTCAATTATCTAAAGCAGCATTTTTAACATGTTTGTTAACAATAGAGTAGGAACACTATGCTAGAGAAATTATGTCAAATGTAACAAAAAAACTTTAAGGTTTGTTTATATTTGTCAACCATAAAGTATGCCATGTTCACCTAATCTATCTCAATTTATTTGCAAGCTTATTTAGAATTTGCAATTTTATTATACTCTGAAAATATATTTTTTTAAATAGTATTCCCGTGAGCATATATGGTGTATGTGTTTTGAATATATTTTTAATCTATAAACATGTGTTAATTATAAAAAATCATATTGTTCTATGTTATCTTACTATAAATGGGAACTGATCGGGAGTGGATGTATAATAGACTTACACACGGACATAGATTCATTAACGCTGAATTTGTGGTCGGGGTAGAGTCATTCGTCCAATATGCTTATAACCAACCAAGATTTATGGATGGTGATAAAATAAGATGTCCTTGTTGTAAGTGTCAAAATCGAAGGTATGAAGTGGTTGATAATGTGAAGTTGCATCTTCTGAGGATTGGGTTAACTCAAGATTATCGTTAGTGGGTATGTCATGGGGAACCTTTGGTATATGCAGATTGTAATGAAGCTCAGTGCAACACTTTGAGATCGGAAGATGTGGAAGGATGAAGTTCATACATGGACATGTTATTCATGCAATTAATCCTAACTTTAATCCATATTATGATGCAAACGAAGAAGAAAATGCCAAACCCTACAACTTAAAAATTGTGTGACATGCTTGATACAGCAGAAGAACCTTTATGGTTTGGATGTGAAGTGCACACTCAATTATCTGTGTTACAAGATTATTAACAATAAAATATAAGTCTCAAATATCATAAAAGTGTTATGATGCTGTATTGCAATTTATGAAAGAGTCATTACCAACTAATAATTAGTTGGTTGATGACTTCTATAATGCAAAAATGTTTGTTGCTGGCTTGGGTCTTCCATTCGAAAAAAATCCATTGTTGCATAAATGGATGCATGTTATATTGGGGTAAAGATAGTGAAAAAAGAAGTTGCAAGATTTGTGGCCATCCTCGATATAAAAGCAGGAAGAGAGGCATAAACAATCACAAAGATTATTCATATAATCAAAAGATGTATTAATTTCCTCTAACACCTAGACTACAAAGATTGTATGCTTCAAAGGTGATGGCGATGGATATGATGTGGCACAAATGGCATGATAAAAAAGATGGCATGATTTGCCATCCTTCTGAGGCTGAAGCATGGAAGTAATTTGATCTCATACATCTTCTTTTTGCATCAGAGGCTCGAAATGTAAGACTTGGGTTGTTTACATATGGGTTTCAACCATTTGGACAATCAGGCAAGCAATATTCTTGTCAACCTGTTATTATCACACCATACAATTTGCCACCATGGATGTGTATGAAGGACCCTTATATGTTCTTAACTATTATTGTACATGTCCCCAAAAACCCAAAGCAAAAGTTAGATGTGTACTTGAAACCATTAATTGCAGAGTTAAAACATTTGTGGAATGTTGTAGTATAGACATATGATGTGTCCAAGAAACAAAATTTTCAAATGAGACCTGTACTCATGTGGACCATTAGTGACTTCCTAGCTTTTGTAATGCTATCAGAATGGAGTAGAGCAGGCAAAAAAGCTTGTCCATATTGTATGGATAAATTAAAGTCTTTTACCGTTGTTAATGGTGGTAAAGTTTCATGTTTTGAATGTTATCGGCAATTCTTACCTACACATTATCCTTTTAGAAGAAACATATATTAATTCATAAAGAACAAGATTGAAGAGTCACCATCTCCGTCTATTTTTTTCTGGGCATCAATTTTTGAAACAAATCAAAGACTTAAAGTTGATGAAAATAACAAAAGTTGGTGTTGTACAATGGAATGCTCCTATTTGTAAGTCAAGTGGATGGCACAAGCTTAGCATATTTTCAGATTTTGCCTTATTGGATCACTAATCTCATCCGCCATAATCTTGATTTCATGCACATTGAAAAAAATGTTTTTAAAGTGTGTTTGACACTGTGATGGATGTGGACAGGGCAAAACCAAAGACAATGCAAAAGCAAGAGAGGATGTGAAAATATATTGCAAGCGTAAAGAATTTTAAAAAAATGAAGTGACCAGGAAATATCCTAAAGCTTGCTATAGCTTAAGTAAAGAGTAAAAAAAGGTTGTTTGTGAATGGGTAAGTCAACTTTGGTTTCCAGATGGGTATGTTTCAAATATGGCAAGGTGTGTTGATATGTGAAAGTATAAGATGTATGGAATGAAAAGCCATGATTGCCATGTATTCATGCAAAGGTTAATCCCTATAGCTTTTCGTGAATTATTACCATTGTCGGTATGGAAAGCTTTGACAAAGCTAAGCTTATTTTTGAAAGACCTTACTTGTTCGACGATTAGGGTGAAAGACATGAATAGGCTTATGGAAGAAATTCCTATAATATTGTGCAAGTTGGAGCGCATATTCCCTCTGGGTTTCTTTGACTCAATGGAACATCTTCCGATTCACTTACCATATGAAGCAAAGATAGTAGGGCTAGTGCAATATCATTGGATGAACCGATTTTGAGAGGTAAACTTTAATATAAATTCATCCTATATGATTTTGTATAATTTATATTTTTCAAATTAATATAACTATTCTTATTCATAATTTAGGTTATTGCATCATTGAAAGAAGAAAGTAACTAACAAAGCCAAGGTTGAAGGTTCAATTTGTAATGCGTACATAGTTGAAGAAGCATCAACTTTTTGTTCATATTATTTTGAGCTCATGTGAACATAAAGTTAAGAAAAATACCTCGCAATGATAATGGAAGAGAGGTTTAAACATCTGAAGGTCTTTTATCAATATTCAGTTTTCCTGCTCGATCATATAGGCATGCAAAATCAAGACATTTGATTGATAAAGAATACCATCAAGCTCAAACTTATGTCTTACTAAATTGTGATAAGGTTCAACAATATGTCATGTATACTTTCCTACTTCAATTTAATCAAATAGAAAACTTTTAGTTTTTTTTTAACACAAATGGTTTTGCCCTTGAAGGATATTTGTGGAAGAGGTAGTAAGAAATACACCTAATATAACTGATGCACAAGTTGACGATAAATTGGAAAATGAATTTGCTAACTTGTTTAAGATTTATGTAAGTCTTAACCTTTATATATTCTTCTTATTTATCAAAATTATTATATTGATTTTTTGTCTATTAATATCAACCGTACATCTTATTATGTAGGCATGGGATCCTAATAATAATGTGACCAATCAAATGATGAAGGATCTCACAACTGGGTTTTTAAAAGTTGTGATGCTTATCCATTGCATTTTATCAAAGGGTATAAATTCCACAGAACTGAGCATGTTGTGAGAAGGATGACATTAAATAGTGGAGTTTGTGTAAAGGGTTCCAATTACAGTGCAACATCATATGATGATTATGGTCTTTTGAGGGAGATTATACAATTAAAGTATCCAGCACTCCCAATAAAAAGGACTACATTGGTCAAGTGTGATTGGTTTGATCTAACTCTAAATGTTGGGATGAAGATACATAAGGATTACAATCTTGTGGATATCAATCACAAAAGAAGGTTTACCAAGGATGAGCCCTTTATTTTATCTACACAAGCGACAGAAGTATATTATACATCTTACCCAGGCATGAAATGTGACAAGGATAATTGGTGGGCTGTATGCAAAATTAAGCCAAGACAAATTATTGATACTCTACTAGCAAATTTGGTATTCCAAGAAGATGAAATCGAAGAGCACTCCATTGACAATATCGATGATATACCGGCAACTCTAAATGATACAAATAGAGGTTCCATGGAGGTTGATAATAGCCATGATGATATACTGGAAAATGAAAATGAAACAGATTACGAAACCGAAGACAAATCAAAAAATGATGAAGATTAATACATTTCCGATGATAATGAGTTGTAATCATTAGTTTTCTTGTTAGATTTGTGAACAAATGCAATACATTTTATATATTGTAGTAGTTGATTTGCAATTTTTTTCAAGTTATAATTATTGTGTAATGTTAGTTTTCTTTTGCAAAGTTATATTTCTTTTTTCAAAAGGCATTGTTTTAGTTTATTTATTTCATGTATTATTTACATATGTTGACTTATTTCGTTATCAACTAATATATTTTTTATAATTTTATAGAAATAGCTAGAGGTAAAGAAAGGACTAGATTAATAGGTGAAAGGAGTGGAGGCTGCACTTCTCATGCTCATCCAAACATTAAAGGATCAAGCAATGATGATTGTGCACCATTTTCAAATGCCAATATTCCAAGTGTTGAGGAAACAATGAATGGTCTTGGATCTCAACAACCCAATCAAAATGTTGTAGCTATTAGTAATACTCAAGCAGACTATGGTAGCACACAAGATGCTTTAACCATTGTTTGGAGGTTGCGTATCACAGTTGTGAATGGATTGTAAGTATTCATAATTTGACAATCATAGTACTTGTTATGTGCACTATTTATTGCTTGTTTTTTACATAAACAATGACAGGTTAGAGCCATCTAGCAAATGTGCATAGATAATCACAAAAAAAGTTTAAGGAAAAATTTGACTTTGAAGGATACACATGGAAGACAGTGTCACAACCTATAAGAGACTTTTATTTTGAAGAATTTCAGGTATTGGTCATTATCATTTCTAATTTATTTATTTGTTTGTTTTATTTTTACTTGTTTTGAACATTGAAATATTTTTTTATCTTATGTAGAAGCACTTTATTTGGGATTCCTCATTAAAGGCACAAGTAAAAGAAGCTTGGGTTTTTTAAAGCCTCACAGCGATATAGTGATTTCTTGAGGGATATAAGGGATGCAACAACAAAGCTAGAGTATCTAAGTGAGGAGGAGTACAAGCATTGGAAAGCCATCTGGGATAGACCTACATTTAAGAAGAAACAAGAGATAAATTCTAAAAATCGACGTAGCATTGCTGGGCCATCATGCCATACAGGAGGATCAATATCTAATGTTGTGCATGGGAAGAAGCTTGTAAGTATAAATATAAGTTTTTAAATGTATTGAGATGTGTTTATTTTATTTTGATTTATTTTATTTTATTTTGCACATTTATGTATTACATGTTGCTAAGAAATTTTAATATTTCTTATCGCTATAGGAATCTAAATTGGGTCGAAAAGCCACTCCACATGAGCTTTTTTTGCATACTCATACTAAAAATAGCATGATGGAGAAACTTTTGTAGATCTCAAGTGAAAAACAATCAATGTAAGCATTTCTAAGAGACATGACATTTTAATACAAGTTGTTCATTTTTTTCTTCTAAATCTGTATTACTAACATTTGTTTTCATTGTAGGATAAGATGTTGACCTTAAAACAACATGCAATTTCTATAGAATCTGGATCAACAAACTCAGGACCTACTCCAGTAGTAGATGAATAGGCCCTTTATATTGAAGCTATTGGTGGAGAGAAGAAAAGAAGAGTTTATGGTCTTAGTTCTCAAGCATCTTCCTATTATGGATGCTCTAATTCAAATGTCAATAACTTATCTATAACATCTACTATGCAAAATAATGAAGATTTACAAAATGAGTTAGCATCTGTTCGTAATCAACTATAAATCCAAGAAGAGTGGCATCAACAAGAGCGTCAAGAAACTCAAAAAGAGCTTCAAGAAACTCGACAAGAGGTGGCTGAAATGAGGAGAATGATACAATCACTTATATCTCAAAATCAAGCACCTTCTCAAATAAATCAATGTGGTCATGATGAAGATGTTGATCCTACTCCACCAACTTAGTAGTTAATGTTCTTATCTTGTGACATATTTCTTGTATTTGTTGCTTGCTTGTGATAGTGTTGTTTTTTAGTACTTGCCACTTATATTAGCTATATGTGCTTGCATTTATGTCGAATATAAACTGTGTTGTTTTTTAATGTCTTTGACAATGTTTAATATAATTTTTCATAGTTGGTTATGTTAGATTGTAATTGTTATTTTTAGCACATTGTAGTAAAATTTACTAATTATTCTAAATGCATGATTTAATACAGGTTTTTGTATTATAATTTATAATGTAATTTAAAATAAATAATTAAAACTTTGTTTTATATTAGCAAGGGATTACCATGGGAATAATCCTTTTTTTCAAATTTACTACGAACAGATTACCCACCAAATAATCCCTAAGTATATTTAGCAGGGGATTACCAAGGCTATGATTCATTACAGCTACATCCAAATGTTAAAGAATTACACAGGACATAATCCCTAGTAAATATTACCCAGGAATAACCTAGGGACTAACATTTCAATTTTTTAAAAATTTAGCAATGGATTGCCTATGAAAAATCCCTTGCTAACATTACCTTGAGATTTTCCAGGAAACGTTTCCAAGTAAATTCCTTGTCTATGATGAATCAATTAACTTAAATTACCCACAGATTTCCTAGAAAATATTTTGATGCAAATTAATTATCTTTGATTAATTGATTAACATTAATTACTCAGGAAATTTATTATTTATCCATGAAATAATTCGTTGCCATTTAGCAAGGGTTTATAAAATCCCTGGGTAAAGTATTACCCATGAGGCTATTACCTAGGGATGTTAATCCCTGGGAGATCCCTCGCTAATGAATATACCTAGGGATTTTACAATTTTAGGTAGGGAATTGTCCCAAGCTAATTGATGTTTTTCTTGTAGTGAGGAGACATTCTCAAAATAAAACATAAGATTAGGTTCTTGATTAAAAAATAGCAGACATTGCTAAAAGAAAACATAGCATTAGAGTTTTGATTGAAAAATAGGAGGCATTAATATAAGAAAACATAGGATTAGGGTTTTGACAACAAAATAATAGACATTAAGAAGAGAAAACATTGGATTCAGGTTTTGATTGAAAGATAAGAGACATTAAGAAAAGAAAACATACGATTAGGATTTTTTTTCAAAAATAGGATGCGTTAAGAAAAGAAAACAAAACATTAGGGTTTTGATTAAATGTATGTGATATTCCAATCAAAAACCCTAATCTTATGTTTTCAATCAAAACATTATTATAAGAAAACATAGGATTAGGGTATTTATTAAAAACCAAAAAAATATACTATAAGAAAATATAGAATTACTGTTTTGATTAAAAAATAGGAGATATTCCAAAAAGAAAACATAGGATCACGGTTTTGATTGAAAAAAATGAGACAATAAAAAATAAACTTAGGATTAGGGTTTTGATTAAAAAATATGAGACATTACGAAAAGAAAAACTTAAGATTATTGTTTTGACTCAAAAATAGTAAACATTCTCAAAAGAAAAACATAAGATTAGAATTTTAAATCAAAACCCTAATCGTAAGTTTTCTTTCGGAAATGTCCCTTATTATTTGGTTTTTAATCAAAACCCTAATCTTATCTTTTATTTTTTTTAATTAAAAAAACCTAATCTTATGCTTTCTTTTCATAATGCCTCCTAATTTTGAATAAAAATCATAGTCCTACGTTTTCCTTTCAGAATGTATCTTTTTCTTCAATCAAAAACAGAATCTTATGTTTTTCTTTGTTAATGTCTACTATTTTTAATCAAAACATAATCCAATATTTTTCTAGTAGTAATGACTCCAATCTTTCAATCAAAACCCTAATTCTATTTTTCTTTTCAAAATGTATAGTATCTTTGAATAAAAACACTAATCATGTGTTTTCTTATAGTAATGTCTCCTATTTTTGAATCAAACCCCTAATACTATGTTTTCGTTTGAGATTGTCTAATATTTTTGAATAAAATCACTAATCCTATGTTTTTATGGTAATGCCTCGTATTTTTGAATCAATACCCTAATCCTATGTTTTCTATTCGGAATGACTCCTATTTTTGAATCAAAAAAATAATAGTATGATTTCTTTTTGTAATGTCTGATATATTTTTATGAAAACCGTAATAGTAAGTTTTTTGGAATGCCTCCTATTTTTTAATCAAGACCCGAATCTTAGGTTTTCTTTTTGGAATATTTGTTATTTTTTGAATCAAAACCCTAATTCTATGTTTTCTTTTCAACATGTCCCCTATTTTTGGTTTTTAATCAAAACCGTAATCCTCTGTTTTCTTATGGAAATGTCTCCTAGTTTTCAATCAAAATTCTAATCCTATGTTAGCATTTTGAAATGACACATTTTTTTCAATCACAACCCTAATCCTTTGTTTCTTTTCACAATGCATGCTATATTTGTATCAAAAACCTAATCTTATGTTTTTTTTTTGGATGCCTCCTATCTTTCAATCAGCACAATAATCCTATGTTTTCTTTTTAGAATGTGTCAAAATTTTCAGTTTTGAATCAAAACCCTAATCATTTGTTTTCTTTTTGGAATGTCTACTATTTTTTAATCAAAACTCTAATCTTATGTTTTATTTTCGGAATGTCTACTAATTTTCAATGAAAAACCCAATCCTTTCTTTTCTTTTCAAAATGTCTGCTATTTTTGAATCGAATATGACCTATGTTTCAGTTTTGAATCAAAACATTAATCCTTTTTTTTTTTCGGGATGTCCCATTTTTTAATCAAAACAATAATCCTACGTCTTCTTTTGGAAATGTCAACTATTTTTTGGTTTTTAATCGAAACCCTAACCCTATGTTTTTCTTTTTTAAATGTCTTTTGTTTTTTTAAAAAATAAGACATTTCCAAAAGAAAACATTACTAGCTCTATCTTTCAATCAAAACATGAATTCTTTGTTTTCTTTTTTAAATGTCCACTATTTTTTAGTTTTTAATCAAAAACTCTAATCCTTTGTTTTCTTTTTATAATGGCTCCTATTTTTTCAATCAAAACCCTAATCCTATATTTTCTTTACGGAATGTCTACGATTTTTAAATCAAAACCCTAATCCCATGTTTTTTATATTAATGTCACCTATTTTTGAATTAAAATTCAAATCCTATGTTTTCTTTTCGAAATTTCTCATATTTTTCAATCAAAACCATAATCGTATATTTTTGTTTTGTAATTTCTACTATTTTTAAATCAAAACCGTAATCCTATGTTTTCTTTTTATAATTTCTACTATTTTTAAATCAAAACGCTAATCCTATGTTTTCTTTTCATAATTTCAACTATTTTTAAATTAAAACCCTAATCATATGTTTTCTTTTTGTAATGTTTCCTTTTTTCAATCAAAACACTAATCTTATGTTTTCTTTTCGCAATGGGAACTATATTTGAATCAAAACCGTAATCCTATGTTTTCTTTTTGTAATTTGTCCTATTTTGTGAAAAAGTCAGAATTATATGTTTTCCTTTCTAATGTCTCCTATTAATCAGTTTTCAAAAGAAAACAAAAGTTAGAGTTTTTTTATTTAGAACTGATAATTGTATGTTTTACTTTATTAATGTCTCATATGTTTTCTTTTTGTAATGCATCCTATTTTTGATGAAAATTCTAATAATATGTTTTCTTTTCGGAATGCTTCCTATTTTTTAATCAAAACCCTAATCTATTTTTCCCTTTTAAGAATGTCTGCTATTTTTAAATAAAAAAATAATCATATGTTTTCTTTTGCAAATGTCCCTTATTTTTTGTTTTTAAATAAAAACCCTAATCCTATGCTTTCATAGAGTAATGCCTCTTATTTTCCAATCAAAACCATAATCATATGTTTTTTTTGGAATGTCTTATATTTTCCAATCAAAATCCTAATTCTATGTTTTCTTTGCTGAATGTCTTCTATTTTTGAATCAAACACCTAATTTTATGTTTTGCTCTTGAGAATGTCTGCTATTTTTGAAACAAAACAATAATTGTATGTTTTCTTTCGTAATGCCTCATATTTTTTAATCAAAACAATAATCCTATGTTTTATTTTCATAATTTCTAATACTTTTTTAAATGACTCCTATTTTCTAATCAAACCCTTAATCTTATGTTTCCTTTTGGGAATGTCTTCTATTTTTAAACAAAACAATAATCCTATGTTCTATTTTAATAACGTCTCATATTTTTTCAATGAAAATACTAATCCTATGTTTTCTTCTCGGAATGTCTACTTTTTTTATTCAAAACTCTAATCCCATGATTTCTATTCAGAATGTCTCATAATTTTCATTCAAAACCCCAATCCTATGTTTTCTTTTCAGAATCACTACTATATTTCAATAAAAAAAACTAATCCTATGTTTTCTACTCGCAATATCTAATGTTTTTTAATCAAAAAACTAATCCCAAGTTTTCTTATAGTAATGTCTCCTATTTTCAATGAAACCCTAATCCTATGTTTTCTTTTGAAAATGCCTACAATATTTGAATCAAAACCATAATCCTATGTTTTACTTTCAGAATGTCCCATATTTTTCAATCAAAACCCTAATCCTATGTCATCAATTTTTGAATCAAAACAATAATCCTATGTTTTATTTTCATAATTTCTAATACATTTTAGATTGAATGAAAACCCTAATCCTATGTATTCTTTTTTGAATGTCTCCAATTTTTTGATCAAAACCCAAATCCTAAAATTTCTTTGTTGAATGTCTGCTATTTCTAAATCAAAGCCCTAATTCTATGTTTTTCTTTTTGATGTGTTACTTACTTTTCATTTTTGAATCAAAACACTAATTCATTATTTTCTAATAGTAATGTCTCCTATTTTTTAATCAAAACCCTAATCCTATGTCTTCTTTTTGAAATGTCTTATACTTTTCAATCAAAACCTTAATTCTATGTTTTCCTTTTTCGAATGTCTTCTATTTTTAATATAAACATTAATCCTATGATTCCTTATAGTAATGTCTATTATTTTTCATTCAAAACCCTAATCATATTTTTTCTTATAGTAATTTCTCCTATTATTCAACCAAAACCCTAATCGTATTATTTTTTTCGTAATGCCTACTATATTTGAATCAAAACCGTAATCCAACATTTTCTGCGTGGCATATCTCCCATCTTTCAAATCAAAACCCGAATCCTATGCATTCTTTTCTTAATGTCTCCTATATTTCAATCAAAAACCTAATCCTTTCTTTCTTTTTAGAATATCTACTATTTTTGAATCAAAACTATAATCCTATGTTTTCATATAATAATGTCTCCTATTTTCATTCAAAACCATAATCCTATGTTTTTTTTATAGTAATGTCTACTATTTTTCAATCAACACCATAATATTTTGTTTTCTTTTCGAAATGCCTCATTTTTTTATTCTAAACTAGAATCCTACTTTTTCTTTTCAGAATATCTTCTATCTTTCACTCAAAACCCTAATCCTATGTTTTGTTTTCAGAATGTCCTATTTTTTAGTTTTGAATCAAAACTTAATCTTGTGTTTTTCATTTCGGAATGTCTCCTAATTTCGAATCAAAACCCTAATCCTTTCTTTTCTTTTTAGAATGTCTACTACCTTTTAATTAAAACCCTAATCCTAGTGATGAGTACATTTCATATTGTATTTATGTACCCTTAATTCATTCTTTTACTTTCCCTTTAGTATACTTTTGTGCATATTTGGTGCTATTCTGTGTATATTTGTTCTTGGTGCAGGACTTAAGGCCTCAAAGAATTTTTGGAGTGAAATCGAGGATTGATCAAGCAAAGAATGAAGATTTTTCTTACTGCTCTAGTTACACACGGGAAGAGCACGGTCATGCTCTGTCCCCCTGATTGTTTCAGCCTAAAAATGACCTAGTGATAATTCAAGTAGGGGAGGTGCTTTCAGGCCAAGCACGGTCTCAAAATGACCGTGCTCCTTCCCTTGATTTTCTCAGTCTATAGACAGTTTCTACCAATTAAGGGAAGCACACTCGGGATGCTCATGGCACGGTCGTGCACAGACAAAGCACAAGTGGAGCACGATCGTGCTTCTCTCCCTGATTTTCTAGGTGAGCACTCAGCCAATTCATTCAAAAATCTCAACGAGAAACACAGTCCAAGCACAACCATTCTTAGACTATGTCGAGCTTGAAATCAGTCTTTTAACTCCATATTTCTAAGGTTTCAGCCTAATCTTTGTTTGTGGATTTTCTTGCCCACCAAGAGAACTTGGATAAGGGCAATGCCCAAGAGTCAACACACCATCTAAGGGGATCAAAGACAAATAGAAGGCACAAGGGAAGTAGAGTTAGCATTAAGGAAGCTCAACTAGGAAGATTTTCTTGAGAATGAGGGAGTAATGTCTTCTTTCCTTAGCCCTATTTTTATTCCTTCCATGCTGTACCCATCCATGAGTGGTTAACCGTCCACGGTGCCCCGAGATGTGCACTATGATGCTCTATATAATTTGAATACTCACTCTTAATTGTCTACGGAGTTCTACTAGTTTCTTGTGTTAAATGTTGTATTGCATAACTTGATGTGTTTGATTTGCACAGTTGCTTAAATAAAACATGGTGTGTGAATTGCCATAGTTGTAGTTACCTTGTGTGATTGTAAAACTGGATGTGTATGAAACACTCAGCTATCTTAGCAAAACATGGTGTATTTGAGAACCATAGACGTGACATTGCTTTTAAGGGCACACAAGAACTATATGATGTATCTGGTAGGCAATAGAACCAAGTTAGCATACTACAACTCAAAGGAATCATCCCGGGGCATTGCTCTATTGTTGTTAAATTCTCGATCCTAGTCCGCTTGATAATTCCACCTATTCTTTAATTTACTTGTTTTATTTTACTTCGTTAAACCAACCCAATCTCTCTATCCAACTAGAGATTAGAAGAAGAATTAGTACTTTAAGTCCAATCCCTGTGGTTTGACAACCTTACCCTTCCCAGGGTACCACTGTATTATTTATGCATGACACACACACTTGTGAACAACGCATCATGTTTTTGGCATCGTTGCCGGGGACCGGCAACTTTTAGGAGAGTTTGGATTCCGATGATCTAGTTTGTTAATTTTGTTCATACTTGTGAATATCTATTTTCCCCTTTCTTTTTAATCATTCTTTTTAGTCTTATTTTCATTTTGATTCTTTGAATTCTTAAACTTAAATTGATCTTTCTTAACTCATGGAAGAACTGTTGGCTACTTTGAGATGTCACCAATATGCACTCAATTACCACAATAGGGACACTGAAAAAAGAAGCGGATGCCGAACACTACCAATCCTAATTGGGATCATGATCTTTATATACTTAGCTGTGAGAACATTGTACAATGGATGGTGATCCAAGAGAGAAGGATTAGTGGAGCTATAAGAGTGTAACTTCCTAACAGTCGTGGGTGCGGTCACCACGCCATGTATATGACTCGGTCACCGCAAGCGTAGGAATAGCTATACAAATTATGAATTAGAAATAATACTTCTAATATTCCCCCTCAATCATAGCATGGTCTTCAGGTTGAGATTGCGATAAATTGCATCAAAGGAGGCTCTTGACAGTGGCTTGATAAATTTGTCTGCAAACTAATCCTTTGAAGTGATGAATTGAACTTCCATTGCTTTCCGAGCCACTTGTTCATGAACCAAGTGGAAATCAACACTAAGGTGATACTTGTGATCTATCTTGAAATACACTAAGCTCTTTCAGCAACGACTGTAACCATATCACTTCGGCTGTCACATTGGCTATGGCCTTGTATTCAGCTTCGTTGCATGACCTCGGGACGGTGGGTTGTTTACGTGAACTCCATGACACTAGATTCACCCCAACAAACACTGTATTCCAACTAGTCGACCACTGATCATCAGTGCACCCAACCCAGTCTATGTCAAAGAACGCATTGATTGTAGTTGTCGCTGATTTCTACAGTTTTAGTTCATGGCATAGAGTACCATTGATGAATCGAAGAATCCTTTTAAGTGCTGCCCAATGTACATTTGTGGGAGACTGAATATATTGACACACTTGGTTGACTGCAAATGATAAATCAGGCCGACCAATAGTTAAGTATTGTAGCCCTCCAACTATACTTTGATATTGAAACTGCTCTTTTTCTTTCAGTGCCTCCCCCTAATCTCTGGCTAATTTGTCACTTGATGATATTGGTGTGGTAATTGCATTGCACTCTCCATGTGTGCTCTCTTAAGTAAATGAAGAGCATACTATTTTTGGGACAGAAGAACCCCATCTTTCTCTCGTTTAATTTCAATGCCTAAGAAATAATCTAGTTGGCTAAGATCTTTAACTGCAAAATCATTCTTGAGCTACTGGATGAGCTTGATTGTAGCAGCTGATGAGGAGCTAACTATGATTATGTCATCCACATAAATCAACATATAAACTGTAACCCCTCCCTGACTGAATATGAATAGAGAGGCATCAGCTTTGGATGGCCTGAACTAAATTCCTGCAGCTTTCTTGTCAACCGTGAGTGCTAGGCTCGAGGAGCTTGTCTGAGTCCATATAGTGACTTCTTGAGATGACACACATGGCCTGGTCGCCAGTTAGGATCCTCATAGCCTGGTGATTACTTCATGTAGACATTTTCTTGAAGCACACAATGAAGGAAAGCATTTTGTATGTCAATTTGGTAAATTTTCCACTCCTTGTTAACTACTAGTGACAAGATCACCCTGCTATTATTGGCTTGATGACAGGAGAATGTGTATCAAGGTAATCAACACCATACCATTGTTTGAACCCCCCTTGGCAAGGAGTCGTGCTTTGAGTCTGTTAACTGAGCCGTCAGAGTTCTTCTTCACTTTGAAGACCCATCAATTATCAATTAGATTCATGCCCTTCCTTAATGGCACATAATCCCCTGTGTCATTCTTGATCAGTGCTGAATACTCATCATCCATGGTACTTTTCCACGCTAGACTGACCAATGCTTCTTGCAGCCTACTAGGTTCAGTCAGTTTAGAACTTACAATGTTGGCGATTGTCGAACGAGCAACGGTAACTGAACTTGTGAAACTCCTCAGATTTTCAGAGTATCTTTTGGTTCCATTAGTGCACACCTTGGGTCGGACAATATTATCACGAAGTCTTGTACGCATTGGATATTTCCTAACAACCTCATCAGAATGATTCTCAACTGAGTTATTAATATGCTCGCTTGATTCAGGTTGTCGAGTTTCAGAACATGACTCTGAGTTTTCTGAACTGTTGACTAGAGAACCTGACAAACCTACAGGGGACACGCTAGAACTAGGAGCATCAGTGTTAACAAATGGATCATATAAGTCATTGCTCATGTGAGAAACAATTAGAGCTTGATCAATCTGTGAGTTTCTTGAATCAATAAGTTCATGCTCATAGTACAGTGTGTTATTAACAGGAGTAAACAAAACAGTGGGATGGTGTGAGGTTTTTGGTTCAAGTGCTTCAGTGTTTGATTGCTGGGCAAAAGGGAAGATTGTTTCATCAAACACTACATGATGTGACATATACACATGACCAGTGTCTCTATCATTACACTTGTAACCCCTTATGAGAGGCGCTATAGGCTAAGAAAACATACTTTTTTCTTCTAAAGTTTAATTTCCTGGAATTGTAAGCTCATAGACTGGGCCAGTAGGCACAATCGAAGATACGTAGGAAAGTGTAGTCAGGTTCAGTGCCAAGGAGCTTGTGAATAGGTGTATCATGATCGATGGTGCGACTAGGCATCATATTGATCAAGAAACAAGCAGTGTGGATGGCTTAATCCCAAAATCAGAGAGGCGTACTAGCTTGGGCTAAAAAGAGTGAGACCTGTCTCAACGATATATCTGTGTCTACTTTCAATTATGAAATTTTGTTGATGTGTATGTGGATAAGAAATGCTATGGGTGATGCCTCTCCGGCCAAAGTAACTGTGTAGTCGATTATATTCATCCCCCCCCCCAATCGGACTGAACTATTTGAATTTTGGATTTCAGAAGAGTTTCTACATGCTTTTGAAACTGAAGAAAAATAGACTAAACTTCATATTGCATTTCAGAAAATAGATCCAATCAAAGTTGTTGTAGTAATCAACAATGGACACATAATATTTTTGAATTATGCAATTATTCAAGAGTAGGTCCCCAACTATCAGTATGAATTATTTGCAAGGGAGCAGTGGATACATGCAAGGAGGTAGAATAAGGAAGCTAATTCTTTCCTTGCTGACATCCATCACAAACTGAAAAAGATCTACTGTTTGAAACTACAACAATTTGGTTATTCTGAAGAATTCGAGGGACAACTGAAGGAGTTGGATGTCCTAGTCTTTGATGCCACTGCTTTTAAAAAATTTGGGTAGAAGGCTTGACTAGGTCTCTTATTTGGAAGCATGTAGAGGCCATCTTTACACCTTCCTCCGAGAAGAAGGCTCTCGTGTCCTGATCCTTGACAAAGAATGAGTTGGGGTGAAATTCAACAAACGCATGATTGTCAATTGCCGTTTTCGGAAAGAAATCAGATTTCTATTAATTTTAGGAGCATGTAAAACATGATTCAGATAAAGTTGTTGATTTGTGCCAGCTATAAATGAATTCCCAATATAAGCAATAGGCATACCTTCACCATTTGCGACCTGAAATTGATCTCCTCCGGAGTAGCGTGTTTTGGTTGTCAAATGATTGAGATCATTGGTGAGGTGGTTTGTGGCACCATTGGCGGTGTACCAATTAGGATTGACAGAGTAG
This sequence comes from Dioscorea cayenensis subsp. rotundata, assembly GCF_009730915.1. Taxonomy (NCBI): domain Eukaryota; kingdom Viridiplantae; phylum Streptophyta; class Magnoliopsida; order Dioscoreales; family Dioscoreaceae; genus Dioscorea; species Dioscorea cayenensis. The sequence continues at coordinate 22,733,821 of NC_052490.1, read as the reverse complement.
CCATTGGTGATAGCAGTAGCAACCCTGTTGGCATCTTCAGGTTGGTAACTGTGATCAAACCGGTACCAGCAGTGGAGCGCGTCATGGTCTGTCTTGTTGCAAACTTGGCACAAGACATCACAATTAGTTCCGGATCTTGATGACTGACCACGACCACCACGACCACTTTGAAATCTTCCACCACTGCGGCTTTGGCCACAATTGTTTTGTGGCCACCTCCATTGTCTCCATGCCCTTGGTTCATGCAGACATGATTAGCCAGAGACACCTGGACGTCGGAGTTGTTTTGTTCAATATGCATCTCGTAGCTCAACATGTGAGCATACACATCATTGATAGTGGAGTGGTTGCTACACGTGGTGATGCTTGTCACCAGGGAGTCGTACTCGCCACCGAGACTGCGCAATAGGTAGGTGATCACCTCTTCATCTTCAAGTGGCTTGCCAATGGAAGAGAGGGTATCGACTAGATGCTTTATCTTCCGAGTAGTACTCAGCAATGGACATGTCCTTCTTTTTTAATGTGGCAAGCTGATGTGTATCTGCATGATGCGCGCAAGCGAGCTTGATACATACATGTTCTCAAAGGTGCGCCATGAATTGCGCGACGTCGTCACCCCAACCAGGTTCCCAAGCATTTCCTCGATGAGAGAGGAGATGATCGTGTTTGGAACCTGCTGGTCTTGATGTTACTAGGTGTTGAAGTCCGGATTGATGCCGACTAGATAGGAGCCACCAGTTTCTTCAGCTGGCAGTGTGACAGTCTGACTTGGGTCTGCGGTGGACCCATTAACGTAGACGAGGAGGCCTTGACCCTTCAGGTAGGGAAGCATCTGCGTCTTTCACAGTAGGTAATTTTCTAGTGTATGCTTCACATGGATCATGTGAGCGAAGGATGGTGTAGGCATCTGGTTGGATTAAGCCTAGGTAAAGGTGGAGTTGTTTATGGTAATAGATTGCGGTGATCCAGACATGGCAAGAGCTCGAAGTTTTAGATCGTGGCTCTAATACCATAAAAAAAGAAGCGGATACCAAACGCTACCAATTCCAATTGGGATCATTATATTTATATACTTAGCTGTGAGAACATTGTACAACAGATCATGATTAGAGAGGAGTAGTGGAGCTACAAGAGTGTAACTTCCTAACAGTTGTGGGTGCGGTCACCACGCCATGCGTAGGACTCATTCACCTCAAGTTTAGGAATAGCTATACAAATTATGAATTACAAATAATAATTCTAATAGATGCCACCTATCTAGATGACAAGCAAGGCTTGGCTGAGCTAATATCAAACTTTTGTGAGCAAACATCATAGTGGAGTCAGTTCATGAGTCCAGAGATGGATCATTACTAAGAGAACCAAGAACAAGAGATGAGTATGGGCCAGGCAATGTCCATCTCGGTTGAGTTCACTAAGGACACACAAATAGGAGAAATTAAGGACTGTAGGTTCAGTGATGAAGACTTCAACCACATTGGCAAACTCGAGAATGGTATTTTAGCAGCAATCACTGATATTAAAAAGAGGGATATGGTAGATGCAGCTTTAGAACCAATAGTGCCAGCTCCTTCAGAGAAGGAGCTCAAAGATCTACCTACACATTTAGAATACACATTTTTGGATGGAAATCCCTAGATGCTATCATCATTTCATCCACACTCGATGCATGTCAAAAGGAAAAATTGGTGGAAACACTGCGAGTACGTAAAATGGCCATTGCTTGGAGTATTTTTGACATCAAGAGCATTAATCCATCTTTTTGCATGCATAAAATTTTGCTGGAGGATAACATTAGACCCAAGGTTCAACCTCAACGTAGATTGAACCACAACATGATGGAGGTGGTCAAGAAGGAGGTGAAAAAATTTTAGACATTGGAATAATTTATCCAATCTTAGATAGCCCATGGGCTAGTCTAGTATAGGTTGTGCCGAAGAAGGGAGGAATGACAGTGATTTCACATGAACGGAATGAGTTGATCCTTACCCTTAAAGTAATCGGATGCCATGTCTGCATAGATTACCGGAAGCTAAATGATGCTACTCATAAGGACCATTTCCCCTTGCAATTTCCTTGATGGGATGTCTAGATACCTTTATATTCTAGTCGGCCCTGAAAGATAAAAAAAAGACCACTTCGATATGTCCGTATAGTACTTTTGCTTACAGGAGAATGCCGTTCGGCTTGTGTAATGGCTTAGCAACTTTTCAAAGGTGTATGATGTCAATCTTCGATGAGTTCATTGAAGACTTTATGGAAGTATTAATGGATGACTTCTCCATTTTTTGGGATTCTTTTGATGGGTGCTTAAAAAATTTAAAACGAGTCCTTTCAAGGTGTGAGGAGACAAATTTAGTGCTAAACTGGGAGAAGTGTCACTTCATTACAAGAGAAGGGATTGTGATTGGTCACAAAATTTTTGGTAATGGAATCGAGGTAGACAAAGCCAAACTCAACACAATTGAGAAGCTTCCCCCACCTAAGTCCGTGAAAGACGTTCGAAGTTTTCTTGGTCATGTTGGTTTTTATAGAAGATTTGTTCATGACTTATCAAAAATATCCAAGCCAATGATGAAACTTTTGGAAAAGTACACATCTTTCATTTTTAACTAGGATTGTCTCACGACCTTCTAGATACTAAAGGAGAAGTTGGTTAGAGCACCGATTGTGAACACTACCGAGTGGGATCACCATTTCGAACTCATGTGCGACGCAAGTGATTGGGCAATTGGGGTAGTGTTGGGGCAGAGGTACAATAAGCAATTTCATCCAGTTTACTATGTGATCAAAACTTTAATGCCTGCTCAAGGGAATTCCACCAACATAGAAAAAGAGTTGTTAGCCATTGTTTATGCTTTTGATAAGTTCAGATCTTACCTAGTGCTCTCTAAAGTCATAGTGCATTCTTATCATGCAGCAATTAGATACCTCCTAGCCAAGACTAATGCAAAACTCCTACTGATTAGATGGGTACTTTTGCTACAATAGTTCAATTTGGAAATTCAAAACAAGAAGCGCTCAGAAAATGTGGTGGCAGATCACCTATTGCGTCTTATACACACAGATGAAGACGATAACATGCACCAAAGAATTCATGACATTTTCCCGAAAGAACATCTTAACTGGGTTCAAAAGAGGCCTACCCAAGATGATGAATTCCCTATGTTTGCCAAATTCACAAACTACCTAGTGGGAGGAATTATTCTGTCATAGTTCTCCGATGTCAAGCATTATTTTTAGGAGGACCCCTATTTGTACAAACTTTGTGTTGACCTGGTGGTGCGGTGTTATGTATCACATGTTGAGGGATGGGAAATTTTGAAGCACTGTCATTCATGAATGGCGGGGAGTCATTTCAAATGATGCAAGGATGGTAGTCAAATTTTTTAAAAAGTTGTTCACTCGATTTGGCACTCCCAGAGCAATAGTCAGTGATCGGGGAACTCATATTTGCAACACTCAATTTTAAAAGATGATGAAGAAATACGGTGTAAACCATTGTGTTGATTGAAAACAGAAAAATCGGACACATTACGAAAGAAATCATAGGATTCATGTTTTGAAAGATAGGATCTAGGTTTTAATTGAAAGATTAGAGATATTCAGAAAAGAAAACATATAATTAAGTCAAATATAGCAGTCATTCTGATATTAGGAGAAAACAAAGGATTTGAGTTTTGACTGAAAGATAGGAGACATTCGAAAAAGATATTATAAGATTAGGGCTTTGATTTAAATATAGCTGGCATTCCGAAAAGAAAACATAGTATTAGGGTTTTGATTAAAAAATATAAGACATTTCTATAAGAAAACATAGGATTAGGGTTTTGATTCAAAACTAGTTAACATTACCAAAGGAAAATATAAGATTAGGGTTTTGATAAAAAATAACAAACATTCCAAAAAGAAAGTAAAGTATTTCAGTTTTTATTCAAAAATAGGAGACATAACTAATACATAGGGGGCATTCCAAAAAGAAACTTAGGATTAGAGTTTTGGAATATCCCGAATCTGGAAATAAAGTATAGGGTTAGTGTTTTGATAAAAAAAATTTGAGACATTATGAAAAGAAAACATAAACCAAGATTCCCAAAACAAAAGATAGGTTTATGGTTTTGATTCAAAAAAATGATAGTAGGCATTTGAAAAGGGAAAAAAATAGGATTAGGGTTTTGATTGAAAACTAGAAGACATTACTATAAGAAAACATAGGATTAGTGTTTTGTTTCAAAAATAAAGAATTTGGTTTTTGATTGAAAATAGAGGACATTTCCAAAAGAAATCATAGGATTAGGGATTTGATTGAAAAATTTGGGACATTTAAAAAAACATAGGATTAGGGTTTTGATTAAAAAATGAAAAATAGGGGCATTTAAAAAAAAAGCATAAGATAAGGTTTTGATTCAAAAAAATAATATACATTAAGAAAAAGAAACATAGGATTCGGGTTTTGATTCAAAACTGATAAATGGGACACATTAAGAAAAAAAAGCATACGATTATTGTTTTGATTGAAAAAATGAGACATTAAAAAAACAAAACGTATGATTAAGGTTTTGATTGGAACATAGGAAACATCATTATAAGAAACAAAGGATTATGGTTTTGGTCCCAAAATAGCAAACATTCCCAAAAAAAGATATAAGATTAGTGTTTTTATTGAAAAATAGGAGCCATTCAAAAATAAAATACATAGGATTATGTTTTTGATTAAAAAATATGAAACATTATGAAAGGAAAACATAGGATTATTGTTTTCATTAAAAAATAACACACATTCCCTAAACAAAACATAGGATTAGGGTTTTGATTGAAAAATATGATATATTATTATAGGAAAACATAATATCAGGGTTTTGTTTAAAAAAATAACAGGCATTCCTAAAAGACAATAAAGGATTAGGATTTTGATTGAAAAATATGAGACATTTCAAAAAGAAAACATGGGATTCGAGTTTTGGTTGAAAGATAGGTTACAAATGTTTTCTTTAGGAAGCGTCTCCTTTTTTTTAAAAAAAATATATGATTCAGGTTTTGATTAAAAGATAGGAGACATTTCGAAAAGAAAATATAGGATAAGGGTTTTGATTGAAAAATAGCAGACATTTTCAAAAAGAAACACTAATACAATTTTTTTCTTTTGTTAATGTCTCCTATTTATCAGTTTTAATCGAACCCCTAATTCTATATTTTGTTATAGTAATGCCTCCTATTTTTCACTTAAAACCCTAATCATATGTTTTATTTTGATGATGCCAACTATATTTGAATAAAAATTGTCCTTAATTAATCTGTTTTGCTTTAAAACCGAATAATAGGAGACATTTCCAAATAAAATGATAGGATTATGGTTTCAATTGAAAAATAGGAATGGATGATATTAGGATTCGAGTTTCGATTCAAAAATTGTTGAAATTCTGAAACAAATATAGGATATTACTGTAAAAGAACATAGGATTAGGATTTTGATTAAAAATTAGCAGAGATTTGCAAAACAAAAGAAAACATCTGATTATTTTTTTGTTAGAAAATCTGAATCAAAATAGTAATTCTATGTTTTGTTTTATGAATGCCTTCTATGTTTTGTTTTATGAATGGCTTCTATTTTCGAATCAAAACCCAAATCCTATGTTTTTTCATTGTAATGTCTACTATTTTATTAAAAACTAAAAAATAATGGACATTTCCAAAACAAAAGAAAGGATTATGGTTTTAATTTAAAAATAGGAATGCCTCCTATTAGGATTAGGGGTTTAATTCAAAAATAGTAGACATTTCAAAAAGAAAAAGCATAACATTACTGATAAATTTGCGACATTAAGAAAGCATTCCGATAATTTCAGAATGAAAAGTAGGAGATAGTACTATAAGAAAACATAAGTTAGGTTTTCATACAAAACTGATAAAAAGGAGGCTTTCCAAAAAGACAAAAATAGGAGCCATTTGGAAAAGAAAACATAGGATTATGGTTTTTATTAAAAAAATATGTGACATTCCGAAAAAAAATATCGGATTAGGGTTTTGATTAAATATCAGTTGAGATTCCCTAAACTAAAATATAGGATTAGGGTTTTAATTAAAAAAATAGCAGGGTTTTTATTAGGGTTTTAATTTCTAAATGTCCTAATTCTATTTCTTTTCTGAATGCTTACTGTTTTTGAATCAAAACTCTAATCCTATATTTTTTTTTAGAAATGTCTGCTATTTTCTTATCAAGACAATAATCTCATGTTTTCATCTTGGAATGTATCATATTTTCCAATCAAAACCGTAATTATATGTTTTCTTTTGGAATGTCTCATATCTTTCAATCAAAACTAAAATCCGATGTTTTCTTTTATTAATGTCTCCTATAAATCAGTTATGAATCAAAATCCTAACCTATGTTTTCTTTTCAAAATGTCTCCTATTTTTCAATAAATAATATAATCCTTTTTTTTTCTTTTTAGTATGTCTTATAAATTTTAACCAAAACCATAATTCTATGTTTTCTTATTATAATGTCTCATATTTTTTAATCAAATCCTAATCCTATGTTTTCGTTTCAGAATGTCTCCTTTTTCTGAAATAAAAGCCCTAATCCTTTTTTTTCTTTTAGGAATGTCTACTATTTTTAAATCAAACCCCTAATCCTATGTTTTCTTCTGATAATACATCCTATTTTTCAATCAAAACCCTAATCCAATGTTTTCTTCTCGAAATGTCTCATATTTTTCAATCAAAACACTAATCATATGTTTTTTTTTCCGAATGTCTACTATTTTTGTATCCATACCGTCATCGTATATTTTCTTATATTAATGTCTCCTATTTTTACTTTTAAAAAACTAATTATATGTTTTCTTATAATAATGTCTCCGATTTTTCATTCAAAACTCTAATCCTATGTTTTCTTTTAGAAATGTCATATTTTTCAATCAAAACAATAACCCTATGTTTTCTTCTCGGAATGACTACTATTTTCGAATAAAAACCCTAATCCTATGTTTTTTTATAGTAATATCTCTTATTTTTCGATTAAAACCCTAATCCTAATATTTAGTTTTTATTTTGATATGTCTTATATTTTTAAAAAAGAGACATTTCTAAAAGAAAACATTACTAATCTTATCTTTCTATCGAAATACGAATCCTATGTTTTCATTTAAAAATGTCTCAAACTTTTCAATAAAAACATTAATCATATGTTTTGTTTTGGGAATGACTGCAATTTTTGAATAAAAATCTTAATCCTATGTTTTCTTTTCGGAATGCCTCCTTTTTTTTAAAATCAAAACTCTAATCCTTTTTTTGTTTTCGTAAATGTCTGCTATTTTGAATCAAAATCCTAATCCAATGTTTTATTTTAGAAATGTCCCATATTTTAGGGTTTTAATGAAAACTGTAATCTTATGTTTTTTTTTAAAATAATTTCTCATATTTTTCAATAAAAATCCTAATCCTATGTTTTCCTTTCAAAATGTCTCATATTTTTCTTTCAAAACACTAATATTATGTTTATTTTGGGAATGTCTAATCTTATGTTTTCTTTTCGTAATGTCTCTTATTTTTGAATAAAAATCATTACACTATGTTTTTTTTTAATATGCCTCCGAGTTTTTCATCAAAACCTTAATTTGATGCTTTCTTTTTAATTAAAGACAATAATTGTTTTCTTTCTTTTCATAGTGTCTCATATTTTCTAATCAAAACACTAATCCTAAGTTCTGGAATGCCTCGTACTTTTTAATCAAAACCCTAATCTTATGTTTTTTTTGGAATGCTTGGTAGTTTTGATTCAAAACAATAATCCTATATTTTCTTCTCGTAATGTCTCATATTTTTAATCAAAACCCTAATCATATGTTTTTATCTCAATATGTCTCCTATTTTTCAACTAAAACAATAATTCTATGTTATCTTTTTCGAATGCCAGCTAAATTTCTATTTCCAATGAAAAACTAAATCCTATATTTATGTTTTATTTTCATAATGTCTACTATTTTTGAATCAAAACCCTAATCCAATATTTTTCTATTCGTAATGTCTCTTATTTTTGAATCAAACCTCAAATCATATGTTTTATTTTCTGAATGCCTCCTATATTTCATATTTGAATCAAAACAATTATTATATGTTTTCTTAATGAAAAGTCACATATTTTTCAATCTCACTCTAATCCTCTATGAATGTCTCATTTTTTTAAAATTAGAAACTTAATCTTATGTTTTAACTGAAAAGTAGGACTTAGTATTGTCTACCAATTTTTAATCAAAACCCTAATTCTATGTTTTTTTGTAATGTCTGTTATCTTTCAATCAAAACCCAAATCCTATGTTTTCTTTTCCTAATGTCTACTATTTTTTTTAATCAAAACAATAATACTATGTTTACTTTTGGGAATGTCTCATATTTTTCTATCAAAACCCAAATCACAAGTTTTTTTTTGGAATGCCTCCTATTTTTGAATTAAAACCATAATCCTATAATTTTTTATAGTAATGTCTTCTATTTTTCAATCAAAACCGTAATCATATCTTTTCTTTTCGGAATGCCACAATGTTGCGTAACTTTCAATTAAAAACCTAAATCCCTTGTTTTCTTTTCTTAATGGCTCCTATTTTTGAATCAAACTCCTAATCCTATGTTTTTTTTTGGGAATGTCTACAATTTTTTAATCAAAACTCTAATCCTATATTTTCTTTTCGAAATGTAGCATATTTTTTTGTTTTGAATCAAAAACATAATCTTATATTTTCTTTTCGGAAAGTCTACTATTTTGCAAACAATAACCGAATCTGATTTTTCTTTTTTAATGTTTCCTATTTATCATTTTTTAATCAAAAAGCTAATCTTAAGTTTTCTTTTGGGAATGTCTACTATTTTTGCATCAAAACCCTAATCCTATGTTTTATTTTGGGAATGCATGTTATCTTTCAATCTAAACAATAAACGTATGCTTTCTTTTCATAATGTCCAATATTTTTTAATCAAAACCCTAATCCTTAGTTTTTTGGTAAGAATGCCTCCTATTTTTTAATCAAAACCATAATCTTATGTTGTTTTTTTCGGAAATATCTACTATTTTTGAATCAAAATAACAATCCCATGTTTTCTTTTCAAAATGTCTCATATCTTATAATGAAAACCGTGATCCTATAAGGTTAGGGCTTTGATTCAAATATAATCGATATTCCGAGAAGAAAACATAGGATTAATTTTTTTATTGAAAAATAGGAGACATTACTATTGGAAAACATTGCAATATGGTCTTGATTGAACAATAAGAGACATTATCATAACAAAACATAGGATTAGGGTTTTGAATGAAAATGGGTGACATTACTATAAGATAACAAAGGATTAGTGTTTTGAATGAAAAATGGGAGATATTACTATAGGAAAACATTAGATTATGGTTTTGATTAAAAAATATTAGACATTCCAAAAAGAAAAAATATATGATTATGGTTTTCATTGAAAAAATTGAGACATTTCAAAAAGAATACATAGGATTACTGTTTTGGTTAAAAAATAGCATAAATTCGATAAAGAAAACATGTGATTATAGTTTTCATTAACAAATAAGAGGCATTCGAACAAAAAACTTAGATTATTGTTTTTATTAAAAAAATATGAGACATTAAGAAAAGAGAACATAAAATTGTTTTTCATTCAAAAATAGCACTCAATCACAATAGAAAACATAAGATTAGTTTTTGATTCAACAATAGGCGCCATTCCAAAAAGAAAATATAGGATTATGGTTTTGATTAAAAAATATGAGGTATTCCAAAAAACAAATTAAGATTAGGGTTTTGAGTAAAAAAATATGAGACATTGAGAAAAGAAAACATACAATTATTGTTTTTATTTAAAAAGAATAGACATTCCCAAAAGAAAACATAAGATTAATGTTTTGATAGAAAAATAAGTGGCATTACTATAAGAAAACATGGTATTAGGGTTTTGATTCAAAACTAATATACACTACAAAAGGAAATCATAGAATTAAGGTTTGATTTGAAAAATAGGATACCATACTCTAAGAAAGCATAGGACTAGAGTTTTGTTTCAAAAAGACTAGGCTTTCAGAAAAGGAAACACAAGATTATGGTTTTGATTAAATAATAAAGAGATATTATGAAAACAAAAAAACAATTAGGATTTTGATTCAAAACAGAAAAATAGGACACATTCCTAAAATAAAACATAGGATGATGGTTTTGATATAGAGATAGGTGACATTCGTAAAACAAAAGATAGGACTAGGGTTTTGATTCAGAAAAATGAGACATTCCTAAAATAAAATAAAGGATCAGGGTTTTGATTCAAAACTAAAAACTAGGACACATTATGAAAAGAAAATATAGGATTTGGGTTTTGATTGAAAGGTAGGAGACATTACAAAAAGAAGAAATAAGAATAGGGTTTTGATTAAAATATTGTAGGCATTTCAAGAAGAAAACATATTATTAAGGTTTTGATTCAAAATTAGAGGACACCCCCAAAAGAAAATATAAGATTAGGGTTTGGATTCAAAAATAGAAAACATAGGATTAGAGTTTTGATTGAAAAATAGGAGAAATTCCAAAAATAAAAAGGAGACATTGCCAAAAAAACATAGGATTATTTTTTAGATTAAAAAAATAGATAAGAAGGAGACATTGCCAAAAAAACATATTATTACGGTTTTAATTCAAAAATAGGAGATATTCTAAAAAAAATAGGATTATGGTTTTGATCGAAAAATAAAAGACAATACTATAAAAAAACATAGGATTAAAATTTTGATTAAAAACTGAAAAATAGGGGACATTTTCGAAAGAAAAAACATATGACTAGAGTTTTGATTCAAAAATAACAGACATTCCAAAAAGAAAAGAAAGGATTAGGTTTTTTATTCAAAAATAAGAGCCATTCAGAAACAAAAACATAGGATTAGGATTTTGAATAAAAAAAATAGGATTAGAGTTTTGATTAAAAAATAATAGGCATTTGAAAAAGAAAATATAGGATTATAGTTTTGATTGAAAAATATTAGATATTTTGAATAGAAAATATAGGATTAAGGTTTTGATTAAAAAATAGGAGACATTACTATAATAAAATGTAGTATTTGGGTTTTTGATTAAAAATCTAAAAAGTAGGGGCACATATAAAAACAAAAATATAGGATTGAGGTTTTTTTAATAGGAGACATTCAATAAGAAAACATATAATTATTGATTTGGTTGGAAAAATAAGAGTCATTTAGACCATGGGATTAGTGTTTTGATTCAAATATAGTAGGTACTCTAAAAAGAAAACATAGGATTAGGTTTTCATTGAAAAATAAGGGACATTACTATAGGAAAACAAAAGATTAAGGTTTTGAATGAAAATAGGATATATTACTATAAGAACACATAGTATTAGGGTTTTGATTAAAAAATAATAGACATTCTAGATGAAACAATAGGGCTATGTTTTTGACTAAAAAATAAGAGACACTCCGTAAAAAAATTTTAGGTCAGGGTTTTGATATAAAACTAATAAATAGGAGACATTAAGAAGGGAAAAGAGAGGATTTGGGTTTTGATTGAAAGGAAGAAGATATTCCGAAAAAAAAACATAGGATTAGGATTTTGATTGAAATATAGTAGGCATTCAGAACAAAAAATGGGATTAGTGTCTGATTGAAAAATAGGAGATATTAATATAAGAAAAAATATAATTAAGGTTTTTATTTAAAAATAGGAGATGTTATTATAAGAAAATATAGGATTAGGGTTTTTACTGAAAAATACGAGACTAAACTATAAGAAAAAAATATAATTATGGTTTTTGATTAAAAATAGTAAGTATTCCAAAAAAGAAAACATAGGATTAGAGGTGTTGATTGAAAATATGAGACATTTCAATAGAAAAATATAGGGATTAGGATTTTTGATTAAAAATAGGTGGCATTTACTATAATAAAACATAGGATTTTGGGTTTTTGCGTTAAAAACCTAAAATAGGGCACATTTCCAAAACAAAACATATTATCAGGGGTTTCAATAAAAAAAGGAGACATTCCGAAAACAAAACATAGAATTAGGTTAGCGTTTTTGATTCAGAACTAATAAATAGGAGACATTAATAAAAGAAAACATAAGATTTGGGTTTTTATTGAAAGATAGGAGACATTCCGAACAAAAAAGAAAAAGATTTAGAGTTTTGATAGAAAAAATAGTACACATTCTGAAAAGAAAACATAGGATTAGGCTTTGATTGGAAAAGCGAGAGACATTTCTCTAAGAAAACATAGGATTAAGGTTTTGATTTAAAAATAGCTGACATTTGGAAAAGAAATTAAAAATATTAGGTTTTTTATTGAAAAATAGGAGACATTCTGAAAAGAAAACATAGGTTATGGTTTTGATTCATAAATGATAAATAGAAGACATTAAGAAAAGAAAACATAGGATTCGGGTTTGTATTGAAAGATAGGAGACATTCCAAAATGAAAACATAGGATAAGGATTTTGATTTAACTATAGAAGGCATTGCTAAAAGATAACAATTTATTAGGGTTTTGATTGAAAGATAAGAGACATTACTATAAGAAGCAATAGGATTAGGGTGTTCAATGAAAATAGGTGGCATTAATATAAGAAAAGGTAGGATTATTATTTTGAATGAAACATTGGGGATATCACTATAAGAAAACATATGATTTGATTTTTGTTTCAAAAATAGTAGACATTCTGAAAAGAAAAACAAAGGATTAGGGTTTTGTTTCTAAAATATGAGACATTTCGAAAAAAAAAATTAGATTATGGTTTTGATTAAAGAGTAGGAGACATTACTAAAAGAAAACATAGGATTATGGTCTTGATAAAAACCAAAATATAGGGGTCCATTTTCACAAAAGAAAATATAGGATTGGAGTTTTTGATTCGAAAATAGCGTATATTCCAAAAATAAAAATAGTATTAGCGGGTTTGATTGAAAAATGATCAGACAATGAAAAGAAAACATGAATTATTGTTTTGATTAGTAGCAGACATTCCTAAAAAGAAAACATAAAATTAGGGTTTGATTAAAAAGGAGGCATTTTAGATATGTGATTAAGGTTTTGCTTTAAAAATATGAAAATTACCAAAAGAAAAGATACAGTTATTTTTGATTAAAAATCAGCTCATTCCAAAAGAAAATGTATGATTAAATGTTTTTGGATTCATAGGAGGCATTACAGAAAAACATAGGATAAACTTTTGATTAAAAATTAGGCTAGATTCGAAAACAAAAGATAGGATTAGAGGTTTTGATTATGTGACATCCAGAGTAAAAGCAGCAAAGATTAGGGTCTTTATTTAATATTGAAAATAGGGCACATATACACATAGGATTCGGGTTTTGATTCAAAAATAGCAAACATTCTGAAAAGAAAAGAAAGGATTATGTTTTGATTGAAAAATAGGAGACGATAGAAAAGTACTATAGGTTAGTGTTTTTGATTCAAAAATTGTTAAATACTGGGACATAAGAAAAAGAAAACATAAGATTCGGGTTTTGTTCGCAAAATAGGGGACATTCTAATGAAAAACACTTAGGATTAGGTTTTTTATTGAAACATAGCATCACTGAAAAGAAACATATGAGATTAGGGTTTTGATTGAAAGATTTGGAGACGATACTACTAGAAAATATAGGCTGGGTTTTCTAATTCATACAGACACTACGACTAGGATTCTAGATTTGACCATAGTACGTCTCAGCCTACAAAAGAAACTGAACATAGGAGATTGCCTAGATTAGATAGATATTTCCAAAAGGTAACATAAGATTAGGGTTTTCGATTATGCGTGAGGAAATACATATAGATTTAGGGAGTTTAGATTTAAAACTAGAAGACATTCGGAAGAGATACACAGATTAGATTTTTATTGAACGAAATTTGAGGTGACATTCGTAAAGAAAACATATCGACACATAGGATTAGTAGTTTAGATTTAAAAGAGGAGAGCATTCCACATCATGACCAAAAGTATAGAGTTAGTGCTCATTCGAGCACAAAGAATAGGTGGCTTATTTCTAAAAAGAAAACATAGGATTAGTCTCTGCATGGGATATATGAGACGGTCGAGAAACATAGAGGATTAGAGCTTTTGATTAGAAAACAGGACAAAGTTCCAAAAGACACACACGATTATCGTTTCCAATTGAAATCTGATCAAAATGGGAGACATTCTACATAGCGTAATTAGTGTTTGATAAATGGGAGATGTCTACGAGACACGGGCTAGGGTTTTAATTTACGATAATAGCCATTTCAAAATTACATAGGACTTTACATTTCAGTCAGATAGTACACTATCTGAATGGACAGACAATTAGGGTTTTCGACCACTAGAGAACATTCTAAAACAAAGTTATAATAGGGTTTTCATGACATTCAAAAGAAAACAAATAATCAGGCTATTTCATTAGAAAATAGGACATATTAGAAAAGACGGTTTTAGTTTCATAGTAGGCGCGTCAGGAAAAGAAACATAAGATTAGGGTTTTTGATTTTTGAAATAGCAAAACATATGCATATAAAATGTCGTATTACCGTTTGATTAGAAAACTGACGATGACATGCATAGCAAAGATAATAGGACATTAGAGACGACGTTTCGATTAAAAATAACGGAACCGTAGATCAGATATGAAAACATTAGTTTGCGGTTCGTGATAAAATGGGCATTCCTACATGGATTAGAGATTTCAGATTCAACACCACAAGACCATTTGGTCAAGATAAGGATTTGAGTATTATTAAAATTAGAAATTTGGGTGGCTAGTCTCCACAAGTAGAAAATAGAAAGAAAAATAGGGATTAGGGTTTTGAATCAAAAATAGCACACATTTAGAAAAGAAAACATGGGAATGGAGAGCTCTTTAATTCAAAAGAAATACGGAGGCATTCCCAAAAGAATACATGAGACTAGGTTTCTAATGCACATGGATTATTTTCTAAAAGTACATGACTATTGTTTATTCACATAAAACGAGATTCCATATAGTGAAAACATGATGGACATACAGGATGAACTCATCTCGGTTCTGTCCAAAATAGGATTAAACGTTTTCGATTCAGAAAATACGTGCCAGCAAAGAAAAGAAACGTACTGGCTTAGGATGCTGATTGCAAAATAGTCTGACATTCCAAGAAGAGCAAGATCCTGCCAATTCCCGATCTGATACCATAGCCACTATAGGAAAATCTAGGATTATTACTTTCGATTAAAAACATGGGCATGATGAAAACATACGGTGATTCTTGTTTAACTTCAAAGCCTGTGAACTAGACATTCCAGACATAAGATTATTGTTTAGACACGGTAGGCATTCTGAAAAGAATGAAAGGATTTGATTTTATCTCGAGAGTAGGAGGCATGAAGAAAAGAAATATAGGTACGAGAGTTCCCAAAACAAAAGAGATAGGATTAGGGTTTTGATTAAAATCGAGACATTCAGAAAGAAACAAAAGGATTAGAGTTTTTGATTTCAAAACTATAGACACATTCAGAAAAACACATAGAATTAGGGTTTTTGATTAGCAGCATGCATTCAAGAGAAGAAAAGGATTTGGTTTTTGACTTACAAATAAGAGACATTTTGTATAAGAAAACATAGGGTTGAGGTCTTTGATTGAATAATAGAAGACACTACTATAAAGAAAAACATAGGATTAGATGTTTGAATGAAAAATTGAGACATTACTATAAGAAAATGGGGTTAGGGTTTTTGTTTTCAAAAATAGTAGACATTCCGAAAAAGAAAACATAGATTAGGATTTTCCAAATTAAAAATATGAGACCTTTACATAGCGATTATGGTTTTGATCAAAATAGTGACATATGCAAAAGAAAACATTGACATCAGGATTTTTATTTCAAAAGTAGTATACATTCGAAAAAGAAATCATCTGCATTAGGGTTTTGATTGAAAATATGAGACATTTAGAAAAGAAAACATAAGTATAAGGTTTTGCTTGAAAAACTAGATCAAATATAGAGAATAAGAGATGACCATTTCCAACACAAAACATAGGTTTTAGGGTTTGATTCAAAAATGCAGACATTCCTAAAGAAGACATTGGATTAGAGTGCGGTTCAAAAATATAGAGCCGCTACACAAAAGAGAAACAAAAAGAGTTAGGATATTGATGAAAAATATAGAGGCATTCAAAACTAAAAACATAGATTAGGTTTTTGCTAAAAATATGAGACATTCTGAGCAGGGAAAAATATGATTAATACTTTTGATTCAAAAATAGCGAGCGTTCTAAAATAAAACTTATGAGTTTAGATTTTTGATTCAAAAATAGGAGTCATTCATATACAAAGAAAACATAGAATTTGAGTTTTGATTAGGAGGCTTTCTAAAAAGAAAACTTAGGATTGGCATTTTGATTAAAAACTAGAGACATTCTGAAAAAGATACAATTATAATTTTGATTAAAAATAGGCGTACATTTCCAAAAGAAAAACATAAGATTAGGGTTTGATTCAAAAATAGTAGACATTCCGAGAAGAAAATAAAAGATTAAAATTTTGATTGAAAATTAAAAAAAATTCCCAATAATAAAAGATAGGATTTGGGTTTTAATTTAAAAAAATGAGGCACTCCAAAAAGAAAACATAGGATTATAGTTTTGATTAAAAAATAGGAGACATTAGTAGAACAAAACATAGAATTAGGGTTTTGATTCAAAAATAGTGAGATATTTCAAAGGTTAGGTTTTTGATTTTAAAAATAGGAGGCGATTCGAAAAGAAAAACAATATATTAGGGTTTTATTTCAAAAAAATGAAAAATGAGGGAGACATTCGCTATAAGATAACAAAGGATTCAGGGTTTCAATTCAAAATAGATAAATAGGAGACATTCGAAGAAAAACAAAGGATTAGGGTTTTTGATTAAAAATGAGACATTCAAAAAGAAAAACAAAAGGATTAATATTTTGATTCAGCATTAGAGTTTTGATTGAAAAATAGGAGACATTGCAATAATAAATCATAGCATTACGGTATTGATTAAAAATTAAAAACTAGTAAACATTTCCAAAAGAAAACATAGGATTAGGGTCTTGATTCAACAATAGAAGACATTCCCTAAAGACAACATATATAATTAGGGGTTTGATTCAAAAACAGGTGCCACTCCGAAAAGTAAACATACTATCAGAGTTTGGATTGAAAGATATGAGACAATACAAAAGAAAACATAGAAATTATATTTCAAAAATAGCAGACATTCCCAAAAAGACATTTGACAACATGGAAGAAAGTTTCAAAAATTCATCGCAAGATCTTTTCCCCGACAAAAATCACTAAGATGGGGAGTGATATCTTCATCCTTTGTTCAATTAGAATTGGGTCCTTATATGACACTTGGGAAGATACAAGGAAATGTTGAGGAAGTGCCCTACAACAAAAATAGTGGAATGGATGTGGATCCCAATCTTTTACAATGGACTGAACAATTCTACTAAACAAATGCTTGATGCGATCCCTCGGGGGTTTGTTGTGTAACAAGCCAAAGCGCAGCATATACATTGATCGAAGGATGGAAAACAATGGCTATCGGTGGAGTTCTAAGAGGAGTAAAATGGCTGAAGGCGGTGGAATTTACCTAAGAGATGTCATCACCACTTTAGGCGAACATGTTGAAAGGCTATTACAAAGGCGATTTGGATTCATTGCGATTCGTTTAGCCGCGATTGTCTGGATCTTCTAGTGAAAGTTAGGGAACCTCCATGTGAACCTAGTGGCTCTATAGATATGGGTACTAATAAGTTGGAACAAGTCAATTTTGTTGGGCATAACCATTGGTATAAAAACAACCCATACAACAATAAGTATAATGCAGGGATGGAGAAATCACCCAAATTTCTCATGTAGCAACCGGAATTTGGGATAGGGGACACAAAAATGAAAATAGACCTCCTTAATAGGAATACACAACATGTCTATCATCCTCATCATCCACAAATTTAATTAGTGAACTTACTGGATTATTGGGCTAATTCATCAAGAGTACTGAAAGTCGCTTCTTGAATAATGAAGAAATGAAAAGGAACACTAATGCTAGTATGAGAAATCTAGAACACCCACATAGCTCGGATGTCAAGCTGATTGAGGAGAGGCTTCTAGGGTCACTCCCTAGCAACACCAAAGTCAACCCGAAGGAATCCTTAAAAGGTATTTTATTGTGTAGTGGAAAACAACTCCCAACCTCTGTCGAGAAAAGAGCCTGAGATAAAGAAGGTTGAGCCAGCTATCATTGTTGACATTGAGGCCTCATCTTTCGTTGTGAGCGAGAAAGCACTTTGGAATAGAATATTGAGGAAAAGTACACTGCAAACTTATCAACCAAAACTCCCTTACCTTGTGAAGGTAAAGAAGGATCAACAGGGAAAAGGCGATTATAGAAATTCCTCGACATGTTCAAGACCCTACACATTAATAGGCATTTGTACAAGCTCTTGCACAAATGCTTGAGATATCTTAATTTTTAAAGGAATTGCTTACAAAGAAAGGAAATTGGAGAAGTGTCTTCGAGTGACACTTAGTGACTAGAGAATTCAATATTCCTTGCACTAATATGAGGGGTTAGTAAAAATGAGAAAGCTCTTGTCGATCTTGGTGTAAGCATCAACGTCATGCCACTATAAAATTTTCAAAAAACTTGGGCTTAGAGAACCAAAACCCACCGTTATGACTCTACGATTGCTAATGAGGTCCATTAGGCAGCCAAGAGGGATAATTGAAGATGTTTTGGTTAAAGTGGACAAGTTTATTTTTCTAGCGGATGTCATCATTCCCTATGTTGATGACATGGTTGAGGTACCAATAATTCTTGGAAAGCCATTTTTAGCAACCTCAAAGGCTCTCATTGATGTGAGGATTGTCAAATGACACTCTCGAGATGGAGAGTGGAAGTTGTTTCCAAACTACGAGATTCTAGGGCGCGCACTATCGATTTTAGCGATACTTGATGGCCATTGTAGATGCTATTAGTAGGAGTTATTTTTGAATCTATGCGGAATACCTTCTAAAAGATGAGCTTTTCTTAGTTATTAGAAGATGATCATTTTTGGTATTGAAGCAGGAGAGGAAGTGATGGAAGAATCTTATTGCCTAGAGTTGGTATCAAGTCGGAGTTTGCACTGCCATCGGAATCAACAAAGACAAAAATCTCATGCAAAAGAAATGGTGAAGAAATGTGATCACTAAAGAAAGAAAAAGCCCATCTCACCACCTATTCCGGATACACTTCCAACTACTCAAATTTGTGGATTTTTCGGTGAGATCGGTTTGATTAATTCTTTATTGGCCTATTCACATAGTTGTTTTTCGGGTGGTTACGAGAGGTCTTGATTTCACGAACCTCCTTGAGCACAGAACTGGTACGTCAAGCTAGTGACATTAAATAAGCGCTTCTTTGGAGGCAACCCAAGTTGTTTAGTTTTTGATCATTATTTGTATATGTTTGTTTTCGTTCATTTTTGAGTATGTCATCTTATATTCTTTGTGGTTTTACTTAACTTGGGTCTTTTCGAGTTTATTTTTGAAGTTATTCGATTAGTTTTGTTTTTATCTTATTCATTCTCGTGTGTTCATATCGCTTTTGTTATAGAAGGAAAACCCTTGACCTTGGAATTTCTCAGGCCAAGCACGGGCAGAGCACACCCTTGCTTATCCTATTGGTTTTCACTAGTTCTAGTTTTTGAAATATTCCAGGTAAGCATGGGGTTAGCACGTGCTTACCAAGAGGGCCAGCATGGTCATCGTGCGCTTTACATAATCGTGTCTTACCCCTTGAGACTTTGGGGAATTCTCCCGAGATAATCGAGTGAGGGACCGCCCTAAAGCACGATCGTGCTAACCATGTACCATGATGCACATGGCACATATGTGCTCTCTGCGGCGTACTCAGTCATGACCATTCAGCTCCACCCTTCCATTTCAAAACCTAGCCACACGATCCGCCCTTCAACTCCATGTCTCGCCTTTTAACCTTCTTCTCTTTCGCTATAAATTTTTTCTAGTTCTACTTTGTTTCTTACCAGATTTTGTCACATTTGATCACTATTTTTCATACATTCTCCGTTGATCTTGGTAAGCTACCATTTGATTTTGTTGTTATGATTTGGGGTTGCCATTGTCCATCATCTTGATTTTAAGCGCTTGTTTCAACCCCGCTTGAGTTTCATTTTTGTCTTGAAATCAGTGAGTTTTCTTGTATGAGACCGAGTGAGGGGCTCATATAGGGAAGATAGCGCTGATGCATGATTATACATCTTGAGATCGAGCATGGTTTGAGTGCAATTTGTATGATCGTGTTCCTCCTATTTTCCATGGCCTCTTTTGTATTAATGTGTGTATTGTCCTTTGCGGATCATAGCCTAAAAGTAGATTATCTCAAGAAGCATAGGACTGAGGCACTCCACTCCTAGCTGCTGACTACGTGCCTACTTTCTATCTCGCTGCACTAGGAGCGCTATGAACAATTCTCTCATCACTTTGGTTTTGGTGAGTCAAAGAGATGATTGGGGATGTTGTTCAGTGAGTTGGTCTAGAGCGAGTTTGATGGTGTTAAGTGCAGGGCATGGTGGTAGCTTTTTCCAAATTACCTACAACACATCGAACAGTTTGTCATTTGAGGTGTTGCCCACTTTTGAATTATCTCGGACAGTTTCATTCTATCACTCAGATTCCATTCGAGTTTCCAAGTGTATGACATGATGTAGAGATTTGTCTCAATAACTTCTCCATCGATTGGGGTTTTAAGATGTGGAGTTCACTCAAACTCCCAAGTATGATGCATTATTGATCTCCCGGGTGACTGAGGGAATCGCTTGAGGATGCACGGAGGCTAGTGAGCACTGCCTCCACGCCTATGACCCTTATCAAACCAAGGCCACCACCCCTCCGCACCCCTCACGGTCCAGGTATATCCATTCCTTAGCCACACCTTTGATAGGACACGGCGATAGTAGTAGAGTTCATCACCGCTAGTGACTTTTGGCTTTCTCACGAGCATGGTTGATGGATTTCATCTATATTTGGGTTCTGGGGTGCACTGTTTCCATCTCTCATCGAGGACCAACCCCGCAATGCATTCTCTTACGTTGGCCCCTACATCACGCATCTAGTCGAGGGCGCCTAGACATTTCTATAGAAGGGACCAATAGGATGAGGGATGAGTTGACACCATTATATCTATGACTCATGAGACATGAGATCGGTGAGGATGTTACAACATGTTACTGCGATGCATGCGGGCGAGTACCAAGTCAGGCAGCCTGCCGAGTCCATCCTCGACTCACCTCTGGTATTGCCCCTCGCTGGTGATCTTTGCTATTTCCTCTTTACCACACACTACCACTACCGTCGGAGATCACATTCATCACCTCCGTCTCCTCTAGTCACCCGCATGCAGGTTACCTGTTCTTAAGAAGCATTCGTGTGGTGTAGGGAGGCGTGACCACGTATTCGCGAGCATTTAGCGCACCGCTATTTCTTGAGCCGATTTCTCTTATGTGTGACCCACACATCATATTGAGTTATTACATCGATTTGGGTTCCTCAAGCCTGCTCTACTTCTTCTAGAATGACTCTCAGCCTAAGAGCGCACCTTTTTGACCGCCACAGCCTGATCCCTTTGTCCTGTTTCTATTCCTTTGTGTTCTTATTTCTATCTTTTTGTTGTCGATTAGCAAGAGGAGTCCCTTGTTACATTTTGGTTTGCTTACTTTTGCTTTGCTTTTATATTTTGATGTTTTTATTCTTTATTATATTATATGTCATTTTGATTTACTTGTGCTTCACTTGTGTCTCTACACTCATCTTAGGGATTGTGTGGTTTCTTAGAGTTGGATAACGCACATGTCGAGAGTGGCATCATCACTCTCTGTGTTCAGGAAAGCCATTTCAATTCAATTTTGTTGTGTTGTTCTCAAATTTTATGTACTTGACATACATTTCTACATTTATGACAATGTAGCATTCAAGTGTGGGGAGGATTGCATGCTTGCTTTTTATGGTCGAAAAGCTTTGCTAATGATGATCTATGATTACTTTGTCGGAAATTCCTAAACTTAGGGGAACATATCATTAGTGATTTAAACGGAGCCAAAATGTAGACTCTCTTTCACTCAAAAGACCTAAGATCTCATCACTTTGACATAATTGTGGAGCCACCTGTTCTATGATGATAACTTTTCGCTTTGGACCAAGCTTAGTTTTCTGAGTTCTTTTAAAAATAAAAATGTACTAGAAGTCAGATTCCTTAATTGGGATGCCCTACCAGTCAATTTTGAAATTTTGTGTGTAAAAAGATGATCAAAAGAACTATCACCTTAGAAGAGTGAAAAGCCACTCTTGATAGTCCACTTTTGGGCATTACAAGTGTACATCGGATGACCTACTGGAAGAAGGCTAACTCTAGGGCGTAGTAAAGCTACTACCCACCGTGTTGAATTGGAATAATGGTCAAATAGCATAGGTTAATTCCCCGGACTTTGGGGACACTCAATTTGAGGGTTTTTCACACACGCATGAGGTCTTTAAAGTAAAAGTGTAGCCTTTTATTGTGAATTATTGTTGGACTAACCCTCATAGTCTCCCCTATACTTGAGAATCTGCCATTCTCTTGAGATCAGAAGTATTACACTCATCGTTTGTCTTAATGAGTGATGTGAGATTACTTGAGGACAAGCAAACATTCAAGTGTGGAGGTATTTGATGAGTGCATTTCATATCATATTTTTTAGCCTCAATTCATAATTTTATTTGTCATTTAGCATAATTTTGCGTATATTAGGTGCTATTCTGGGTTTAGTTGTCCCATGTCCGAGATTTTTGGGGGTTCAAAGCAGTTTTGAGTTTATTTGGAGATAAAAGCGAGGCGAGAAAATAGGTAGGGCACGATCGTGCTCTATCCCAATGATTATCTCTACCTAGAGGAGTGCCCAGCGAAAACTCAAGTAGGAGAGTGCTCTTAGGCCGAACAAGGTCGGGGCACGAGTGTGTTCTTCCCACTGAATGTTAAAGGTCTAAGGCAATTTCTACTAATAGGGGATGCACGCTCAGCTTCTCCTAGCACCATCGTGTCCCAATTGAAACAAGGTCCACGATCAATCGTGCTCCCTCCCATTAGAAAATGCAAGCGAGAGCTTAACCGATTCAGTCAAAAGCTCAACCTAAGAAGTATGGTTGAACCGTGACTATGCTTTTGCCGTGTTGACCCGAGACTGCACTTTTTAACTCCAGTTCTAGGGTTTTCACTCTCATCTTTGGTTGGGGACTCTTCTCTCTACCGGGAGAACTTTTGATGAGAGCGAGAGATCGTCTTCACCACACATTCTAAGTGGATCAAGGATGAGTTGGAGTACTGAAGAAAGTGGGGTTAGCATGTCGAGACTCAATTAGGGAAGACCATCTTTGGGAAGGAGGGAAGTCTTGTCTTCTTTCTTTAGCTCTTTATCTTTTTCCATGTTGTACTCGGCCATGAGCGGCTAACTGTCCATGGTGCCCTAGGATGTGAACTATGATGCTTTGTATGATTTTGACTACTTGTTTTTTTAATGTCTCAGAGTTCTTTTAGATTCATGTGTTTAATGTTGTGTTGCATAACTTGATGTGTTGGATTATGTACAGTTGCCTTGGTAAAACTCGGTGTATGGATGGCCATAGTTGTGATTTCTTGTGTGATTACAATACTTGATGTGTTTGAAATGCATAGTTATCTTGGCAAAAATTGGTGTACTCTTTGAGGAACCATAGATGTAACATTGTTTGTGAAAAGACACTTGAACTTTAGAATATACCTAGTAGGCTTTTAGAAGCAAATTAGCATGCTATAACTCATAAGAATCATCCCGGGGCATTGCTCTCTCTGTTGGTGAAAACCTTGTTCTTAATCCATCCTTTATCTCTAGCTGTTCTCTCTTTTTGTTTGTTTTTATTGTTTAAACTAATCTAATTCTTGTTTCACTGGACATCGGAAGAAGAGTGAGTACTTAAGTCTAATCCCGTGGTTCGACAACCCTAAACCCTCACTGAGGTACCACTATATTACTTGTGTGTGACCCGTATACTTGAGGAGAGTGCATCACCTAACCTATGTCTTTTTTAATGACAACTATTTTTCAAACAAAAACCTAATCCTTTCTTGTCTTTTCAGAATGTTTGCTATTTTTGAAACAAAGTACTAATCCTATCTTGTCTTCTCCGAATGTCTGCTATTTTTTAATCAAAACTCTAATACTATGTTTTCTTTTTGAAATGTCACCTATTTTTTGGCTTTTAATAAAAACAATAATCATTTTTTTGCTTATAGTAATCTCTCCTATTTTCATTCAAAACCCTAATTGTATGTTTTCTTTTCAGAATATCTACTATTTTTATTCAAAACCTTAATCCTATGTTTTATTTTCGGAATGTCTCATATTTTTCAATCAAACCACTAATCCTATATGTCCTTTTTCGAATGGAAACTATATTTCAATGAAAACACTAATACTAAGATTTCTTTTCAGAATGTCTGTTATTTTTGTATCAAAACCAAATCCTATTTTTCTTTTTTGGAATGTGTCCAATTTTTTAGTTTTGAAACAAAACCCTAATCTTTTGTTTTTCTTTTTGAAATGTCTCTTTTTTTTGGAATCAACACAATAACAATATGTTTTCTTTTAGAAATGTCAACTATTTTTCAGTTTTTAATTAAAACTATAATCCTATTGTTTCTTTTCGAAATGTCTCATATTTTTTAAGAAAAGGAGACATTTCAAAAACGAAATCATTACTAATTCTATCTTTCAATCAAAACTTGAATTTTATGCTTTTTTGGTAAATGTCTTCTATTTTTCAGTTTTTTAATCAAAACACTAATCATATGTTTCCTTCTTAAAATGTCTCATATTTTTCAACCAAATCCATAATCCTATGTTTTATTTTCCGAATGTCAACTATGTTTTCTTAAAGAATGTCAAATATTTTTTGAGTCAAAATACTAATCCTATGTTTTTTTATGGTAATGGCTTCTATTTTTCAATTGAAAACCTAATCCTATGTTTCTTTTCGGAATGGCAACTATATTTGAATAAAACTCTAATCTTACATTTTCTTTTAGGGATGTCTCCAATTTATCAATTTTGAATCGAAATTGTAATCTATGTTTTCTTTTCAAAATGAATCCTATTTTTTTTTATCAAAATCCTAATCCATTCTTTTATTTCTCTCAAACTCGGTTTTTTTTTTTTAAACAAAACTGTAATCCTTTATTTTGTTTTCGCAATCTCTACTATTTTTTAATCAAAACTTTAATCCTATGTTTTTTGTCAGTAATGTCTCCTATTTTTCAATCGAAACACTAATCCTATGTTTTTCTTTTCAGAATGCCTACTATATTTGAATGAAAATGCTAATCCTATGTTTTCCTTTTGAAATGTCTCCTATTTATCAGTTTTGAATCAAAACCCTAACCTATGTTTTTTTTTCAGAATGAAATTTATTTTTCAATCAAAAACCTAATCCATTCTTGTCTTTTTGGAATGTTTGCTACTTTTGATATAAAATAGTAATCCTATCTTGCCTTCTCGGAATGTCTCCTATTTTTAAGTCAAGACTCTAATCCTATAATTTATTCTTGAAATGCCGCCTATTTTTAAGTTTTTAATCAAAACTGTAATCCTTAATTTTCTTAAAGTGATATCTCTTGTTTTTTTAATCAAAACCCTAATTCTATGGTTTATTTTTAGGAATGTATACTATTTTTTATTCAAAACCCTAACCATATATTTTATTTTCAGATTGATTCATATTTTTCAATAAAAACCCTAATCTGATGTTTTGTTTTCAGAATGGTTGCTATATTTTAATCAAAATCGTAATCCAATGTTTTCTTCACGTAATGTCTCCTATTTTGCAAAAAAAAACTCGAATCCTTTATTTTTTTTCTTAATGTCTCCTGTTTATATGTTTTGAAATGAAAATATATGTTACGGATTTTTGATTCAAAATTGATAACCGAATGTTTTATTTTTGTAGTGTCTCCTATGTTTTTTTTCGTAATGCCTCCTATTTTATTAAAATCCTAATCCTATGTTTTATTTTCAGAATGCCTCCTATTTTTTAATTGAAACCCTAATCTTATGTTTCCTTTTGGGAATATCTGCTATTTTTTAATGAAAACAATATCCGTATGCTTTTTAAAGAAATGTTCCTTATTTTTTTGTTTCTAATCAAAACAATAATCCTATATTTTCTTTTAAGGATGCCTTATATTTTTCAATCAAAACATTAATCATATATTTTTTTTTTTCTGAATGTCCCATATTTTACAATCAAAATCCTAATCCTATATTTTCTTTTAGGAATGTCTCATATTTTTCAATCAAAACCCTAATCTTATGTTTTCTTTTCTTAATGTTTACTACATTTTATTCAAAAAACCTAATCCTATGTTTTACTTTCGAAATTTCTCATATTTTTGAATCAAAACGAATCCTATGTTTTCTTTTTGGAATGAATACTGTATTTCAATTAAAACACTAATCCTATGTTTTCCATTTGGAATGTCTACTATTTTTGAGTGAAAACACTAATCCTATGTTTTCTTATAGTAATGTCTCTTACTTTTCAATCAAAATCCTAATCCTTTATTTTCTTTTAGGAATGCCTACTATAATTGAATCCAAACCCAAATCTAATGCATTCTCTTTGTGAATCAAAACAATAATCCTATGTTTAATTTTTGTAATGTCTCATACTTTTAATTTTTTAATCAAAACACTAATCTAATGTTTTCTTTCTAAAATGACTCCTGTTTTTGAATGCAAACCCTAATTCTATGTTTTCTTCTTTGAATATCTGCTATTTCTGAATCAAACCCATAATGCTATGTTTTCTTTTGGGAGTGTCCACTATTTTTTCAGTTTTTAATCAAGACCCTACTACTATGTTTTCTTATAGTAGTGTCTCCTATGTTTCACTCAAAACCCTAATCCTATGTTTTCTTTTGAGAATATCTATTATTTTTTAATCAAAATACTAATCATGTGGTTTCTTATACTAATGTCTCCTCCTTTTCATTCAAAATCCTAATCATATGTTTTCTTATTGTAATGTCTCCTATTTTTCAATCTAAACTATAATCCTATGTTTTTTTTTTCAAAATCTCTCTAATCTTTTAGCCAAATCCTGAGCCTATGTTTACTTTTCTTAATGTCTCCTATTTGTCAATTTTCATTCAAAACCCTAAAATATGTTTTCTTTTCAGAATATCTTGTATTCTACAATAAAAAATCTTATCCTTTCTTTTCATTTCGTAATGTCTACAATTTTTGAATCAAAACGCAAATCCTATGTTTTCTTACAATAAGGTTTCCAGTTTTGTTATAGTAATGTCTCCTCTTTTTTAATCAAAACCAAAATCCTATGTTTTCTTTTCGAAATGTCTCATATTTTTCTTTAAAACCCCTAATCCTACGCTTTCTTATCTGAATGTCTACTATTTTGAAATAGAAACCCTAATCCCATGTTTTCTTATAGTAATGTCTCCTAATTTTCAATCAAACATCTAATCATAATATTTTCTTTTAGAATGCCCCATATTTTTCAATCAAAGCACTAATCCTATGATTTCTTTTTGGACTATCTACTATTTTTTAATCGAAACCCTAATCCTATGTTTTATTATAGTAAGGTGTTTTATTTTTATTCAAAATACTAATCTTATATTTTCTTATAGTAATGTCTCCTATTTTTCAATCAAAACCCTAATCTTATATTAATCTATAGTAATGTCTCCTATTTTTCAATCAAAACACTAATCCTATATTTTCTTTTCGGAATGGCTACTATGTTTGAATACAAAGTCTAATCCAATGTTTTCTTTTTGTAATGTCTCCGATTATTCATTGAAAACCCTCATCCTATGTTTTCTTTTAGGAATGTATCTTATGTTTTCTTTACAGAATAACTTTTATATTTCAATCGAAACCCTAATCGTATGTTTTCTTTTCATAATGTCTACCATTTTTGAATCAAAAACAAAATTCTTATGTTTTCTTATAGTAATGTCCATTATTTTTCAATCAAAACCCTAATCCTATGTTTTCTTATCAGAATGCCTACTCTATTTGAATCCTAACCATAGTCCTATGTTTTCTTTCTAGAATGTAACATAATTTGCAACAAAAACTTGAAAAAAATATGTTTTCTTTTGTTAATATCTCTAATTTATCAGTTTTGAATCAAAACCCTAACCTATGTTTTCTTTCTGGAATGCCTACTATATTTGAATCCTAACTATGTTCCTATGTTTTCTTTCTAGAGTGTATCATAATTTGCAAACAAAACTTGACAAATATGTGTTCTTTTGTTAATATCTCTTATTTATCAGTTTTGAATGAAAATCCTAACCTATATTTTCGTTTCAGAATGCCTCCTATTTTTGAATGTCTGATATTCAATTGGAGAATTTCCACAATTGTTTCTATAATGTCTCATTTTGTCTTATATTTGTTAATCAAAACGCTAATCTTATATTTTCTTTTCATAATGTCCTAAATTTTTCAATCAAAATTGTAGGATATGTGTTTTGATTAAAAAATATGAGACAATATTAATCAATTAGGATTTTAATTGAAAAATTGCAGATAATATTATAAGAAAACATACAATTTGGATTTTGATTAAAAACAAAAAAAAATAAGGTTCATTTCCATAGGAAAAACATATTATTAGGGATTTGATTAAAAAATAAGAGACATTCCAAAAAGAAAACATAAGGTTACGGTTTTGATTGAAAATAGGAGGCATTTTGAAAAGAAAACATAGGATGAATGTTTTGATTAAAAAATATGAAAGAATACGAAAACAAAAAATACGATTATTTTTATTAAAAAAATAGCAGATATTCCCAAAAGAAAACACAAGATTAGGGTTTTAAGTGAAAATTATGAGACATTGCTACAAGAAAACATAGGATTAGGGCTTTGTTTCAAATACAGCAGACATTCCAGGAAGAAAAGAAATAATTAGGGTTTATATTGAAATATATGGAACATTTTGAAATGAAAACATAAGATTCGGGTTTTGATTGAGAGACATGATTAGTAATGTTTTCTATTGGAAATGTCTCATATTTTTCAAAACATAAGATTTGGTTTTTGACTAAAAGATATGAGACATTTCAAAAAGAAAACATAGGATTAGAGTTTTGATTGAAAATAGAAGACATTCCAAAAACAACATAGGCTAGGGTTTTGATTGAAAAATAGGAGACATTCCGAAAAGAAAACATAGGATTATGATTTTTATTGAAAATTAGGATACATTCCTATTAAGGTTTTGATTCAAAAATAGCAGACATTCAATAACCCTAATCCTATCTTTTCTTCTCACAATGCTAACATTTTTAATGAAAACACTAATCCTATGTTTAGTTTTCGTAATGGCTCCTATCTTTCAATCCAAAACATAATACTATGTTTTTTTTTCATGTCCGTTATTTATTGGTTTGAATTAAAACTATAATCCCCTAATCATTTGTGTTCTTTTCGGAATGGCACTCATTTTTCAATAAGAAACCCAATCCCTTCTTTTCTTTTCAGAATGTCTGCTATTTTTGAAATAAAACCTTGATATTGTGGTTTCTTTTTCAGATGTCTATTATTTTTTAATCAAAACCATAAACCTATGTTTCCTATTGGAAACATCCACTATTATTTGGTTTTGAATTTAAACCCAAATGCCTTGTTTCCTTATTGTAATGTCTCTTATTTTTCAATCAAAATCCTCATCCTACTTTTTCTTTTTGGAATGTCTTCTATTTTTGATTAAAAATCATAATCCTATGTTTTATTTTTAGATTGTCTTATATTTTTCAATAAAAACACTAATCTTAAGTTTTTTTTGTAATGCCTCATATTTTTTAATCAATATCCTAATCCTATATTTTCTTACAGTAACGTCTAGTAATTTTCAATCAAAACCCTAATTGTATGTTTTCTTTTGTGAATGTCTGCTAGTTTTGATTGAAAAAAATGAAACATTCCATAAACATTTTTTTAGTAGGGTTTTTTTTACAAATGTCTACTATTTTTGAATCAAAACCATAATCCTATGTTTTGTTTTTGCATTCCAAAACAATCATAGGTTTTTAATTCAAAAACATAGGATTGAAAACCCTAATAATATGTTTTGTTTGCGAAGTATTAGACTTTATGAATGATAGTTTTAAATGGCTCCTATTTTTTTGGAATCAAAACCGATATCCTTTGTTTTTTTAAAAAATAGTAATGTCTCCCATTTATCATTCGAAACCCTAATCGTAAGTTTTTTGTTATAGTAATCTCTCATATTTTTTAATAAAAACACTAATCTTTTGTTTTCTTTTGGGAATGTCTCTTATTTTTTAATAATCCTTTGTTTTCTTTGGTAACGTCACATATTTTTTAATCATAACTCTAGTCCTATATTTTCTTTTCGGAATGGATCATATTTTTAAATTAAAACCCTAATCTTATGTTATTTTTTAGAATGTTTGCCATTTCTGATTCAAAACTGATAAATAGAAGATGTTCCGAAAACAAAAAAGAGGAGGCAATCTGAATAGAAAACATCATATTAGTGTTTTGATTAAAAATTAGAACAAATTTCCAAAAAAAAAATATGATTTGGGTTTTGATTAAAAAAAATGAGACATTCAGAAAAGAAAACAAAGTAATAGGGTTTTCATTAAAAAAATAGTAGGGTTTTAATTTTAAAATGGCCTAATCCTATGTTATATTTAGGGAAGCCATGCTATTTTTGAATCAAAACCCTAATCTGATGTTTTCTGTTTGAAATGTCAGATACTTTTGAATCAAAACAATTATCATTTATTTTTTTTTCAAAATGTCTCATATTTTTCATTCATATCCCTAATCCTATGTTTTTTTTTTTGGAAAGTCTCCTATCTTTCAATCAAAAACAAAATCCTATGTTTTTTTTCTTAATGTATCCTATTTATTAGTTTTGAATCAAAGCCTAATCCTTTGTTTTCTTTTCTGAGTATCTACTATCTTTACTTCAAACCCAAATCCTATGTTTGCTTATAGTAATGTATCTTATTTTTCATTCAAAACCCTAATCCCATGTTTTCTTATAATAATGTCTCCTATTTTTCATTCAAAACTATAATCCTATCTTTTCTTTTGGAAGTCTCTCAAATTTTTCAATCATAACCATAATCCCATGTTTTTTTTTGGAATGTCTACTATTTTTAAATCAAACTCATAATCTTATGTTTTTTTATAGTAATGTAACCTATTTTTCAATAAAAACCCTAATCCTAATCATATGTTTTGTTTTTGAAATGTTTCATATTTTTGGAGACATTTCAAAAAGAAAACATTACTAATCCTATCTTTCAATCAAAACTAGAATCTTATCTTTTCTTTTGGACTTGTTTGCATCTTATGTTTTCTTTTCAGAATGCCTCTTATTTTTTTGATCAAAACCCTAATCTTATGTTTTCTTTTTGAAATGTCTACTATTTTTGAATCAAAACACTAATCCTATATTTTTTCCCCTATTTTTCTGTGTTAAATTAAAACCCTAATCCTATTTTTTTATAGTAATGTCTAGTATTTTTCATTCAACATCTTAATCCTATGTTTAATTTTTGAAATGTCACATTTTCTCAAACAAAACCCTAATTCTATATTTTCTCTTCGTAGTGGCTCCTATTTTTGAATAAAAATCCTAATCCTATGTTTCCGTTTCGAATGCCTCCTATTTTTAAACAAAAACCAGAATCTTTTTTTTTTCATTTGCTTATGTCTTCTATTATTTAATCAAAACAACAATTGTATATTTTTTTTTTTGTAATGTCTCATAATTTTTAATCAAAACCCTAATACTAAGTTTTATTTTGCATTGCCTCCTATTTTGAAATCAAAACCCTAATCTTATGTTTTTTTGGAATGTATGCTATCTTTTATTCAAAAAAAGATTCCTATGTTTTTTTTTCTTAATATCTCATATTTTTAATCAAAACCCTAAGCCTATGTTTTCTTTTTTATATGTCTCCTATTATTCAACTAAAACCCTAATCCTATGTTTTCTTTTTGGGAATGTCACCTAAATTTTGTTTTTCAATCAAAAAGATAATCCTATTATTTCTTCTCAAATTGCCTCCTCATTTTGAATCAAAACCATAATATTATATTTTCTTATGGGAATGTCTACTATTTTAGAATCAAAACAATAACCTCATGTTATCTTTGCAAAATGACTCTTATTTTTTTAATCAAAAGCCTAACCCTAAATTTATTTTTGGAATGCCTCCTATTTTATAATCAAAACCCTAATCTTCTTTTTTTTCTTTTGGGAATGTCTACTATTTTGAATCAAAACACTTGTCCTACGTTTTCTTATAGTAATGTTTCCTATTTCTTAATCAAAATCCTTATCCTATGTTTTCTTTCTTAATGTCGAATAATCCTATGTTTTTATAAAATAATGTCTCCTATTTTACACTCAAAACACTAATCCTATATTTTCTATTAGAAATGGCTCCAATTTTGGAATAAAAAACCAAATCATTTGTTTTCTTTTCGTAATATCTGCTATTTTAAAATCAAAAACCTAACCTATGTTTTCTTTACATAATATCTTCTATTTTTCATTCAAAACACTAATCTTATGTTTTCTTTTCTAAATGTATCCTATTTTTAAGTTTTGAATCAAAACCCTAACTGTATCTTTTTTTTTTTGGGAATCTCTGCCTATGTTTTCTTTTCATAATATCTTATATTTTTGAATAAAAAACCTAATCTTATATTTTCTTTCCGGAATGCCTCTTATCTTTCAATAAAAAAATTAATCCCATATTTTCTTTTCGATACGTCTCATATTTTTCAATAAGAACCCTAATCCTATGTCTTTTTTTCTGGAATGACTACTATTTTTTAATCAAAACAATAATCCTATGTTTTCTTATAGTAATGTCTCCTATTTTCAATCAAAACCCCAATCCTATGTTTTTTATTGGGAATGGATTCTATTTTTGAATAAAACATTTAATCCTTTCTATTTTTTTCGGAAGGTCTGCTATTTTTAAATCAAAACCGTAATACTATATTTTTCTTTTTGAGAATGTCTGTTGTTTTTGAATAAAAAAATCTAATCCTTTTGTTTTCTTTTTGCAAATGTCCCCTATTTTGTTTTAGTTTTTTTAATCAAAACCCTAATCGTATGTTTTATTTTTTGAATATCTCTTATTTTTAAAATTAAAACCCTAATCCTATGTTTTCTTTTTTTGCAACGTCTCTTATTTTTTTCAATCACTAATTCTATGTTTACTTTTTCACAATGTCTCTTATTTTTCAATTAAAAACACTAATTCTATGTTTTACTTTTTTTGAAATGTCTCATGTTAATCGGTTTTTCGATCAAAAACCCTAATCTTATGTTTTTATTTTTTTGAATGTCTCCTATTTTATAATCAAAATGCTAATCCTATGTTTTCTAATCAGAATGTCTCCTATGTTTGAATGCAAACCTAATCCTATATTTTTTTTTTGGAATGTCTCCTATTTTTTTTAGTTTTCAATGAAAACCTAATCCTTTGCTGTTCTTTTGGAATGTCACCTATTTTTAATCTAAACCCTAATCTTAATTTTTTTTTGATGTGTCTCCTATTTTTCAACTAAGACCTCAATCCTACGTTTTTTTTTAGGAATGTCACCTAAATTTTTGGTTTTCAATTAAAAACGTAGTGAAATTATTTCATCTCAGGATGTTTTCTAGTTTAGAAACAAAACACTAATCCTATATTTCTTTTTTTGAAATGTCAAATATTTTTTGTTTTGAATTAAAACGCTAATCATATTTTTTTTTCTTTTCGGAATGTTTACTTTTTTTCAGTTTTTAATCAAAACTCTGATCCTATGTTTCCTATTCTGAATATTTGCTATTTCCGAACCAAAACCCTAATTTTATATTTTCCTTTTGTAATGCCTTCTATTTTTTGGTTTTGAATCGAAATCCCAATCATATGTCTTACTTTCAGAATGTCTCTCTTTTTTGATTTTTCAATCATAACCCTAATTCTATATTTCTTTTAGGAATGTCTCCCATTTTTTAATCGAAAGCCTAATCCAATGTTTTCTATTGGTAATTTCTCCTATTTTTGAGTCAAGGCTCTAATCCAATGATTTCTTTTCTTAATGTCTTTTATTTTTGGAATCTGAATCAAAATCCTTACCGTATATTTTCTTTTCGGAATGTCTCATATTTTTCAATCAGAACTCTTGACAACGTACCTTGCATGTGACCGGCAAGTGCACAGGTTTGTCAAAGAAATAAATTCCCAGGTGAGTGGGGTATCGTATCCATAGGGAATAGTGATCAGAAACACCAAGATTGCTATTTAACTATGATGAAAATGAATCAATGATAGTGTGAATAAAATTGATGTGAAAAGAACTAAAAGAAATAAGAAAGAGAGGCATGATAAAATGAGAGGAAAGGACATCGATAGAAAGTGGGGCACTCGGACATTACTTCAAGTGCAAGACCAACTATTATGTCTCCTAACTGATGTTTAATTAGTCATGGAGATCCTAAAATTACACGGTCCCAAACCTAAGGTCAATCGTGACTAACTTTACACTATGCCTCTGTGGAGAAATCGCTCAGTCTCAACACCTCACACTGTGTACAATTGCAAGAAGCTCTAGGGATTCCAAGTGATATACCCTACTCCTATATATAGATCTAATCCTTTGGTAGAGGAGAAAGACCCCTAGTCATAATTAAGTCCAAGATATTTAGGATTACTTCAACGCTTCACTCTCTTGCTCGCGCAACTAAGCCCCAGCGGAGTTCCTCTCTTAGCACTTCACTCTATTGTGAACGCAAAGAACTCTAGAAACATGGAGGTAGGATAAATAATACCAGAGGGAAAAGGGACGCTCCGCTACATCTCGACTCATCCTCTCAACCCTCTCCAATCTGGCATTGTCTAACACTCATGGTGTGTCACTCATCCACAAAGGCTACCAAGGTGGACTCTCAACCCTAGTGTCACTCTAAGGGAGAAATCATTCAAAAAGTAATCAAGATTGGATCTCAATTAAAGTCATTAATTAAGAAAAGTATAATAAAAGGTCAATGAAACAATAACATCCTAGGGTTTACAAGTCCAAGTACACATTAGAGGGTTTAGCTTTCCATCGAGCAAGATGCAATCAATAATGAAATCGAAAGTAAAAACATTTCATCCATAAGAAAACCCCCTCGGTGGTCGTGTCGATGGTCTTGTGGAGTAGCCTCGTTCTCTCAAAAGGTCTCCTTGTCAAGCCTAGGGCACACCTCGCCGGATCAGTGCCGATGAAATCTCTCCCAATAACTATTTTCCAAGAGAAACGTGGTATCGAAGCCACAGAACCACTACAAAAGCCTTGCCAAAGCCCCTC
The DNA here is from genome assembly GCF_009730915.1 of Dioscorea cayenensis subsp. rotundata. Taxonomy (NCBI): domain Eukaryota; kingdom Viridiplantae; phylum Streptophyta; class Magnoliopsida; order Dioscoreales; family Dioscoreaceae; genus Dioscorea; species Dioscorea cayenensis. Next base: position 22,698,346 of record NC_052490.1, on the reverse strand, counting down.
TAAACCCTAGCCGCCAGCCTATCAAAAGATGGCGAAAAGATGGAAAGTAGGATGCTGAAATCGGGCTAAATTGTGGCTTAAATAGGGCTGGAATCAGGCATCCACACTGGCATCGGTAATTTTCCCACGCCCGTGTGGATTCTCTGGAATTTGATTTCTGCGGTCTGTGAACAATAAATGCTACAGTAAATTGCTGCATTAATATGCAACAGTACCTGCTAGAGTATTCCCCCAAAAAAACTACCGAATCCACTCTTTTCATCGAGGCAATATAAATAGGCACACGTCTATGCCGTATATCACGTCACTTCTTCAATAAAAGGCCTCATTCGTGAATATCTTGCTATCATTGCACAAGTTGGAATACGCAAGTATGACTACCTTTGTGCCCCTCAAAATCTTTATAATTGCTTGAATGCATGGAGGTTGGCGCATATTCACGTATCTTCGAGGAGAACTTCTGTCTTCGCATTTGTTCATTCCAAGATTTCCTCAAATAGTGCATCCACGATCTACTTTGGCTTTTTTCTTTCATATTTGGCTTCACAACTCTACATGAACGAGAGTAACACAAATACACATGTATTAGCGCTGAAATCTAATAAAAGTAATGGCCATCGTAATGAAAGAATACTTTGCATTCTTAACACATAAGCACTTATAAAACTTCCCACACTAAAGCTTTTGCTTGTCCTCAAGCAAAAATAAAACATTGAAGTATAGAAGAAGAAAAAATTGAAAGTGCTTGGCCTTAGGTTCACCAAAGCATGCAAGGGAAGCATTCTACAAGTAAGAAAAATTTCAACACTAAATACGTAAAAATCAATGGCCTAGCTAAAAACTCAAATAAAAAAGGATGACAAATCCGAAATCGTGTAAGTGTGTACAAACTCACTCAAGTAAACCCAAAGTATACTACTTAAAGTACTAAGTATAAGGGACTTATTCATCTACAAAACACAACAAAAAAAGAGATAGTAGTAGCTTCACACATCCTCTAAAGTAGCCCTATCCAAAGCGGCCGCTAATGTGGCTTTCACACTTTCGATGGGGTAGCTCTTTCTACCGGGGTGATAGCTTTCACTCATCCCATGAGATAGCTCTTTCTCTCATTAGGGCATAACTAGTATGCGACTTATGAGAGTTGCTTCATACTTGATAGGTGGTAGCTCTTTCCATCCCAATTGTACAACCAAATAAGTATAACATTTTTTTCAGCAAAATAACACAAGAAACAAAACTAATTAGTCCCTTAAACATACAACTTGAGTTTTCAAAAGAGTTTAATGAGTGAGTGGTGCAAGACGTGTCAATCGGGCAAAAATTTCTAGAAATTGATGTAAAAACTAGAGCATGAAAAACATTCAATGAGTAAAATTCTCCTAAACTCAATAATACAATCATTGCAACTAAGGTGAACCTCCATTGGCTACATGAGCATGCACGATCAAAGCATAGGTATAAAACATGTGTAATGTGAACTCCTCCCTACACTTAAGATGTGCATTGCCCTCCACGTACACATGCAAGCACAATAAAAAGTATAGCAATCAAAAATATATGTGGGAGTAGGCCATTGAAATAATACTCCCCTGAACTCCCAGTGGTGCGTTTGGTGGAGCTAAATCCTTGGGAGTTGAGTTCCAACGGGTTGTGAAGCACACATGGCCATGTATAAAACACATTGACCGTGTCTATGACTAATCCTCAATTTTCATACTGACAAGACCATCTGCACGTATACACAAGGGTTTTCAGTGAAGATCAACAAACAGAAACAACTCGAGTATATAAAAATAAAGCAATGAAATACAAGTCGTGACAAAAATAAAAGATAAACTCAGAAGGAAGATCATTTCTGAGTATACAAGTAAAAAAGATAAAATACGAGAATGAAATACAAAAAATAAGAACAAAAAAAGTAAAGACGTATCAAGCACTGGAGTCTACTACTGGTGCATCTACTGCCACTACTGGTGAAGATGATGCTTGTGCTGCAAAATAAATGAAGATTGGGCGAAGAAAAGAAAAAGAGATAAGCTTACCGATGAAATGAGAATAAAAGACTAGAAAATGCCAGGAAAACTCGAGTGAAAACTCTCTAAATCGACGGTGCAAAGTTGGGAGAGTGCAAGGTTGTGTTCTCTAAATGTTTTGGAGTGAAAAGACAAAGAAACGCAAATAAGTTTTAAAGAAAAGTCAGCGTTTTGTACATCCACACAGGCATGTGAAAATTACCCACGCCCGTGTGACTCCACAGGGGAGCTTCACAGGGGCAGACACATGCCCATGTGTGTTCTCGGGTTGGCCTCTGAACATATCCACACGGGGGTGTTGAAATTACGCATGCCCGTGTGCCCGACCCACAGGTGCACCCGCACGCCCCTGTGGCTTCTCTGTCTACTCGAGAAATTTCTCTAAGTGTTTTACACGCCCGTGTGGAAATTCCACGTGGGTGTGGATTTTCACAGGTCCACTCATAGGGCATTCACATGACCTTGTGTTTTCTCGAGATGGCGAGGTCTTCTCTACAAAAATTCACACTGGCGTGTGAAAATTGCCCATGCACGTGTGTATTGTATAGGGTCATCCACAGGGACAAACACACACCCCTGTGTCTTCTTTGGATAGAGCTCTGAACTTCTGCAGAGAAACACACGCCTGTGTGGAAATTCTATACGGGCGTGTGACCGTGACAAGGTCGTTCACAGGGGCAGACACACGCCATGTGTCCTCTCGGGATGAGCTCTGAACGAAACCACACGCCCGTGTGGAATTTCCACATGGCCGTGTGTTTCCTCTGGAGTACTTAGAAAAATCTGTAGACTCTGCTGACAATTTATAAACATCTATACATACTCAGAGCCTACCTCTACAATGCAAAATTAACTAGAGAATTACGAAGAACATGCTCAAACGACCAAGAAACTTCGCCACACACAATTAAGCTCACAATAACATCAATGATCGACAAGAAAACCACAGCAATGGCATATAAGAATCAAAACACCAACACTCAAGCTCTTATTCATGTAAAGCTAAACTAAGACCTAGAAAAGCAATAAATGCTTGGGTTGTCTCCCAAGAAGCGCTTGTTAATGTCACTAAGCTTGACGTACCTCTCCCTTACCTTATGGAGGCTTAAAAAGAGTATGTTCCTCCTGACTAGACATTGGAAAGCTACTTACTTTAAACTAAAAATTTACTTACTGGGGTGGAATATTTGTTGGAGAGTCCAATCATCTTACCTTTGGCCTCCAAGGAAACAATTTAGGTTGGGAATTGTCCAAGCTTAGCATAGGTGGGTCATTGGATGGCTTCAATCTCCTACGCACATCTTCTTCCAAATCCAAAATCTCTTTCTTGCAATTTATGAGTTGATTAATCCCAAAGAGGGGTGCTTGTTCCATTATATTAGGATTTACTTCTTCTTCCATTTCAACTGAAAAGCAATCTGTTTTCGCCAACCCTAGTTGCATCATTTCTTGCTCACAAACACACTGTCCATTCAAACAATCCTCAAATTTAAAGAAAGGTTCTTCCTGCATTCCCTTAATCTCGACAACATCATACTCGTTCCATACCACTTCTTCATTGTCATTCACTACCACATCATCTCTATAAAGAACTTGAACTGCTTGTTCAAATACTTATTATTCCTTGGAAAGTGTGTCAAGTATCCCTCCTAATTGATTCTCAAGGTTATTGAAGGAGGCTTTATGACATCTTAGTGTCGTCTCAATATTTTGGAAATGGACATTGGATGCTTCAATAAATTTAGCTAATACTTTTTACAACTGAAGTGCATCCTGTCCAAGTGTCTCACCCTTTTGAAATTCCTCTTGAGGTGCTTCCCAGTACTGTCCATCACTATTCCACAAGAGATTTGGGTAGCCCCTTTCAATTGGATGATATGTGTTGAAACATGGAATGCTCTATTATTGTGAAATAATAATTCTATCAACTTTTTCCATGAGAGCTTCAACTCGAGAACATAGAGCAATGAGAAGATCAATCATCATTTAAACTCCTTGCAAGAAAAAGTAAAACAAGACAAAAGTAAACAAATCATAAAGATGGGAGAATAAGAAAGTGTGAAATAGAACAATTGATAAATATCCAAAATAGCAAAGTGCAAAGTTTTTTGAAAACGCCTATTCACCGCCAACTGCGCCAAAAACTTGACAACGCCCCTTGCGTGTGATCCGCAAATGCACGGGTTTGTTGAAGTAATAAATTCCATGGTGAGTGGGGTTTCGTATCCACAAGGAACAGTGATCCGAAACACCAAGATTGCTATTCAACTATGATGAAGATGAATCAATAATAGTGTGAATAAAATTGATATGAACAGAACTAAAATAAATAAGAAAGAGAGGCACGATAAAATGAGAGGAAAGGCAATCGATAGAAAGTGAGGCACTCGGACATTGCTCCCCTTAGGACTATTGCTTCATGTGCAAGACCAACAATTATGTCTCCTAACTGATGTTTAATAAGTCATGGAGATCCTAAAATACACTGTCCCGAACCTAAGGTCAACTTTGTGACTAACTCTACACTATGCTCTGGCAGAGAAATCGCTCAGTCTCAATACCTCACATTGTGTACTGTTGCAAAATGTTCTAGGGATTCCAAGTGATAGACCCTATTCATATATATAGATCTAACCCTTTGGTCTAGCCGAAAGACCCTTAGTCATAATTAAGCCCAGATACTAAGGATTACTTCAATGCTTCACTCTGTTGCTCGCGCAACTAAGCCCCAGCAGAGTTTCTCTCTTAGCACTTCACTCTATTGTGACCGCAAAGAACACTAGGAACATGGAGGTAGGATAAATCACACCAGAGGGGAAAGGGACGCTCCGCTATCTCTCGACTCACCCTCTCAACCCTCTCAAATCTAGCATTGTCTAATCCTCATGGTGTGTCACTCATCCACAAAGGCTACCAAGATGGACTCTCAACCCTAGTGTCACTCTAAGGAAGAAATCATTCAACAAGTATTGAAGATTGGAACTCAATTAAAGACATCAATTAAAAAAAGCATAATAAAAGGGCAATGAAATAATAACATCCTTGGGTTTACAAGTCCAAGTACCCACTAGGGGGTTTAGCTCTTCATGGAGCAAGATACAATCAATAATGAAATCAAAAGTAAAAACATGTAATCCATAAAAAAAACCCCATCGGTATTCGTGTCGATGGTCTTGTGGAGTAGACTTGTCCTCTCAAAAGGTCCCCTTGTCAAGCCTAGAGCACACCTCGTTGGATCGGTGCGATTGAAAGCTCCCCTAGTAACTATCTTCCAAGACAAACGTGGTGTCAAAGTCGTAGAACCACTCCAAAAGTCTTGCCAAAGCCCTTCTAAACCCTAGCCACCAGCCTTTCAAAAGATAGAGAAAAGATGGAAAGAAGGATGCTGAAATTGGGCTAAATCACGGCTTAAATAGGGCTGGATTCGGGCATCCACATGGGAGTGGGTAATTTCCACACGCCCGTGTTGATTCTTTGGAATTCTAATTTTCTCCAGGGCTACGAACAGTAAATGTTACATTAAATTGCTACATTGATTTAAACCAGTCCTGCTACAGTAGTCAGCCAAAAACACTCCCGAATCCATACTTTTCATCGAGGCAACATAAACAGCCACACGTGTATGCCGTAGATCGCATCGCTTATTCAAAAAAAGGCTTCATTGGTGAAGATCTTGCTATAATTGTACAAGTTGGAATACGGAAGTGTGACTGCCTTTGTCTCCCTCGAAATCACTGTAATTGCTTGAATGCATGGAGGTTGGCAGACATTCATGTATCTTCGAGCACAACTTGTGCCTTCGCATTTGTTCATTCCAAGATTTGTCAAACAGTGCATCCACGATCTACTTTGGCTTCTTTCTTTCATATTTGGCTTCACAACCCTACATGCGTGAAAGTAACACAAATACACATGTATTAGTGCTAAAATCTGATAAAAGTAATGCTTATCATAAGAAAAGAATACTTCGCATCCTTAACACACAAAGCACTTATCAACTCTAATCTTTTTTTTTAATGTCTCGTTTTTTTTGGAATCAAAACACTAATCTTATGCTTTGATTGTTTAAAAATAGGGATTTAGCAATGCCCGCTAATTTTTAAATCAAAACAATAATCCTATGTTTTTCTTAATGTCTCTTGTCATTCAATCAAAACCTGAATCCTATGTTTTCTTTTCTTAATGTTTAGTATTTTTGTATCAAAACCCTAATCTTATGTTTACTTTTCTTAATAAGTAATATTTTTAATGTAAAATTCTAATACTATGTTTTCTTTCGTTATGTCTCTGATTTTTCAATCAAAACAATAATCCGAAGTTTTTTTTAATGCCGCCAATTTTGGAATCAAAAACGGTAATCCTATGTTTTTCTATAGTAATGTCTCATATTTTTTAATCAAAACCATAATTCTAAGTTTTCTTTTAAGAATAAAAAATGTCTAATTTCTTTTAATCAAAACCTGAATCCTATGTTTTCTTTTCTTAATGGCTCCTATTTTTGAATCAAAACCATAATCCTATATCTTCTTTTGGGAATGTCTACTATTTTAAAATCAAAACCTTAATCCTTTATTTTATTTTCGAAATGTCTCGTATTTTTCTGTTATGAATCAAAACCCAAATCCTAAGTTTTTTACTCAGAATTTCTCCTATTTTGCAAACAAAACCAGAATATTATGTTTATTTCTTTTCTTAATGTCTCCTATTTATCAGCTTTTGAATCAAACCTCTAATCTTATGTTTTCTCTTGACATAGTCCGCTATTTTTAATCAAAATCTTAATCCTATGTTTTCTTTTGGGAATGTTTACTATTCTTGAATCAAATAATAATTGTATGTTCTCTTTTCGTAATGTATCATATTTTTTAATCAAAAACCTAAACTTTAGTTTTTTTGGAATACCTCCAATTTTTAATCAAAACCGTAATCTTATGTTTTCTTTTAGAATGTTTGCTATTTTTGAATCAAAAGCAATAATCCTATTTTTCTTTTTGAAATGTCTCAAGTTTTTCAATCAAAACACTAATATTATGTTTTCTTTTCAGAATGTCTACTATTTTTGAATCAAAACCAAAATCCTATGTTTTCTTTTAGTGATGTCTCGTATTTTTCATTCAAAACCCAAATCCTAAGTTTTCTTATAGTAATGTCTCATATTTTTCAATCAAAACCCTAATCCTAGGTTTTCTTTTTGGAATGGCTGCTATATTTGAATTAAAAACCTAATCCTACGTTTTTTTTTATCGTAATGCCTCCTTCTTTTGAATAAAAATCCTAATCCCATGTTTTCTTTTCAGAATTACTCTTATTTTTTAATCAAAACCATAATCTGATGTTGTCTTTTGGGAATATTTTCTATTTTTGAATGTCTCCTATTTTTTAACCAAAACAATAATCCTATGTTTTCTGTTCGTAATACCTACTATATTTGAATAAAAAAATAGGAGACATTCTGAAATGAAAAAAATAGGATTAGGGTTTTCATTGAAAATAGGCCACATTCTGATTAGGGTTTTGATTCAAAAATAGTAGGCACTCCCTAACCCTAACCCATGTTTTCTATTCGGAATGCAAGAAATTTTTCAATCAAAACACTAATCCCATGTTTTCTTTTCTCAATGTCTCGTATCATTCAATAAAAACCCTAACACAATGTTTTCTTTTCAACATATCTGTTTTTTTTAACCAAAACTCTAATCCTATGTTTTCTTTTGGGATTGTCCACTACGTTTTGGTTTTTTATCAAAATCCTAATAGTTGGTTTTCTTATAGTAATGTCTCCAATTTTTCAATTAAAACTATGATCCTAGGTCCGGAATGTCTACTATTTTTTATTCAAAACCCTAATCCTATGTTTTATTTTCGAGATGTCTCTTATTTTTAATCGAAGCCCTAATCCTAAGTCGAATGCCACCTATTTTTTTAATCAAAAAAACCCTAATCTTTTGTTTTATTATACTAATGTCTCATATTTTTAAATCAAAACCCTAATCCTATGTTTCTTTTGTGAATGTCTGCTATTTTTTATTCCAAAAAAAGAGATATTATGAAAACTTATTTTTAGTAGGGTTTTTTTTTGGGAATGTCTACTATTTTTGAATCAAAATCCTAATCCTATGTTTCCTTGTAGTAGTGTCTCCTATTTTTAAATCAAAACTCTAATAATATGTTTTCCTTTATGAATGGCTACAATATTTCAATCAAAACACTAATCCTATGTTTTCGAATGCCTACGATATTTGAATCAAAACACTAATCCTATATTTTTTTCCGGAATGTCTCCTATTTTGCAAACAAAACACCAAATACTATGTTTTCTTTTTTTTAATGTCTCCAATTGATCAGTTTTTCATCAAAACACTAATCCTATGATTTGTTATAGTAATGTCTCCTATTTATCAATCAAAACCCTAATATTATGATTTTTTATAGTAATGTCTCCTATTTTTCAATCAATACCCTAATCCTATGTTTTATTTTCAGAATGTCTAATCTATTTAAATAAAAAATGTCCCTTATATTTGGTTTTGATTAAAAACTGAAAATTAGGTGACATTTCCAAAACAAATGATAGGATTAGGGTTTTAATTAAAAAATTTAAATGGCTTTTGTTAGTATTAGGGTTTTCTTTCAAAAATACTAGACATTGCGAAAATGAATACATAACATTACTGATAAATAGGAGACATTAAGAAAATATACCTATTATTTGTCAATGAAAATAGGAGACATTACTATAATAAAACATATGATTAGTTTTTTGATTAAAAAATATGAATCAAAATAGTAATCCTATGTTTTCTTTTTGAAATGCCTGCTATTTTTAATCAAATCCTAATCCAATTTTGTCTTTTCGAAATGCCCCATATTTTTCAATCGATACCCTAATCAAACTTTTTCTTTTCGGAATGTGAAATATTTTTGAATCAAGGCCCTATTCCTATTTTTTCGTATAGTAGTGTCTCCCATTTTTCATTCAAAACCATAATTCTATGCTTTCTTATAGTATTGTCTCCTATTTTTTAATCAAAACACTAATATTATGTTTTCTTATAGTTATGTCTCCTATTTTTCAATCAAAACCCTAATTCTATGTTTTCTTTTCGGAATATCTCCTATTTTGCAAACAAATCCCGTTCCTATGTTTTCTTTTCTTAATATCTACTATTTATCAATTTTTAATAAAAACCCTAATCCTATGTTTTTTTATACTAATGTCTCCTTATTTTCAATTAAAACACTAATCCTATGTTTTGTTTTCCGAATCCTACTATATTTGAATAAAAAATACTATATTTGTATAAAAAAATGTCCCCTGTTTCTCTGTTTTGGTTAAAAAAACAAAAAGAAAGGGACATTACCAAAACAAAAAATAGGATTAGTGTTTTAATTTAAAAATAAGAATGCCTTCTATTAGGATTAGTGTTTTGATTAAAAAAATAGTAGATATTTCAGAAAGAAAACATAACATTACTACTAAATAGAAGACATTATGAAAACATTCTTATTATTTCAGAATGAAAAATAGGAGACATTAATATAAGAAACATAGATTAGGGTTTTTTAAGTTTTTTTAATGCTACCTATTTTTAAATAAAAACCCTAACCTTATGTCTTCTTTTGGGAATGTTTGTAATTTTTTAATCAACACAATAATCCTATGTTTTCTTTTCGATATGTCTTTTCAACTAAAATCCAAATCTTATGTTTTTTTTTGGAATGTCATATAAATTTTGGTTTTCAATCAAAAACCTAATTCTATTATTTATACCAGGAATGCCTCCTATTTTTGAATCAAAACCATAAATTATATTTTCTTTTGGGGATGTATGCGATTTTTTAATCAAAATAATAATCATATGATTTCTTTTCGAAATGTTTCATATTTTCTAATCAAAACCCAAATCCTAAGTTTTTGTTTGGAATGCCTCCTATTTGTTAATCAAAACCCTAATATTATGTTTATTTGTTTTGGTAATGTTTGCTATTTTTTAATCAAAACCCAAATCCTATGTTTTTTTATAGTAATATCCCCTATTTTTCAGTCAAAACCTTTATTCTCTGATTTATTTTCTTAATGTCAAATAATCATATGTTTTGTCATAGTAATGTCTCCTATGTTACAATCAAAACACTAATCCTATGTTTTATTATTATGGAAAGGATCCAATTTTTGAATCAATAAACCTAATTATTTTCTTTCTTTTCGGAATGTCTGCTATTTTTAAATCAAAACTGAAATCCTATGCTTTCTTTTCGATATGTCTGCTATTTCTGAATCAATACTCTAATCCAATGTTTTGTTTTGGAAATGTCCCCTTTTTTTTTTTAATCGAAACCCTGATCGTTTATTTTCTTATAGTAATGTCTCATTTTATTCAGTCAAAACCATAACCCACATTTTATTTTCGGAATGTGTCCTATTTTTCATTTTCGAATGAAAACCATAATCCATTGTTTTCTTTTCGGAATGTCTGATTTCTTTGAATCAAAACACTTATCCTATCTTTTGTTTTGGGAATCTCTGCCTATGTTTTCTTCTCGTAATGCCTCATATTTTTTAATTAAAATCCTAATCTTTTGTTTTCTTTTTTTAATGTCTCCTATCTTTCAATCAACACATTAATCCTATGTTTTTTTTGAAATGTCTCATATTTTTTAATAAAAATCCCAATCCTAATTTTTCTTTTTTTAATGTCTACTATTTTTAATCGAAACCCTAATCATATATTTTCTTATAATAATATCTAGTATTTTGAAAGCAAAACCCTGATCCTATGTTTTCTTTTCTGAATATCTCCTATTTATCAATAAAAACCCCAATCCTTTCTTTTTTTCAGTAATGTTTGCTATTTTTAAATCAAAACAATAATCCTATGTTTCCTTTTGGGAATGTCTGCTATTTTATAATCAAAACTTTAATCCTTTATTTTCTTTTGGAAATGTCCCTTTTTTTTTTTTTTAATCAAAACCTTAATCCTATGTTTTCTTATAGTAATGCCTAACATTTTTCAATCGAAACCCTAATCCTATATTTTCTATTCGGAATATCTCCTATTTTTTAATTAAAATTGTATCCTATGTTTTTCTTTCGTAATGTCTCCAAATTTTCAATCAAAACACTAATTATATGTTCTCTATTCGGAATGTCTCATAATTAGAGATTTTTCAATCAAAACCAAAATCTACGATTTTCTTTTCAGGAATGTCTTCTAGTTTATAAATACAAATCTAATGCTATGTTTTCTTTTCATAATATCACTTATATTTTTGGTTTTTGAATCAAAAGCAGCTAATCGTAATGTCTTCTTGGAGATGTCTCATACTATTTGGTACGTAGTCATACCATAATCCAGAATGTCTCCTATAAAGTAAGAAACACCGTGATCCAATCCTTTCTCTTGGGAATATTTCTGATGTACTTCAGGTTTTGAATCAAAATACTTGTTGTATGTTTATATTTTGAACATCTCTGACACACGAATTTTTAATCAAACACTAATCCTGTCTCTTTATTTTAGAAAAGTCACACTATTTTCTCCAATCAAAACATTTTCTGTAAGTCCTATCGTTTTATTTTTATGAGATCACTTTATGCATATATAGTCTAAAACCTAATCTCTTATATTTTTGTGTGTGTAATGTCTTTGCATATTTTGCCTAATCAAAACCCAAATCCTGTGTAATGTACATGTTCAAAAATATTTTCCACAGCTGTCGAGTTTTGAATCAAAATTCCTAATCCTATGGTTTCTTTTAGAATATCTCCTATTTTGAATCAAAACTGCTTAATCCTATGTTTTCTCTTTCTCAAATGTCTCCCAATCATCTGTTTTGAATCAAAAACCTAATATATAATCTTTTTCATTTTTGGAATGCTCTCCAATTTTTAGCGACACCCTAATACTATGTCGGAATGCCTCTAATTTTGTTTGAGATCAAAACTAATATCATATGTTTCTTTTCAGAATGTCTCCTATTTTCAATCAGCACCATATCCTATGTTTTCTTTTTATAATATATCGAAAACCTAATCCCAAGTTTTCTTTTTGGAATGCATTCTATTTTTTAATCAAAAACCTAATGCCATGTTTTAATTTTGGAATGTCTCCTATTTTTAAATCTAGACCCTAATCCTTTGTTTTCTTTTTGAAATGTCTAAGTTTTTTCAGTTTTTAATCCAAACCCTGATTGATGAGCTATCCACAAGTGCACAGGTCGTGAGACAAGTAGTACAGAGTGGAACCCGTGAGGGAGTAGGGTTGTCGAACCATAGGGATTGGCGTCAAAGTACTAATTGATCTTCTAATGTCTAACCGATTAATGATGGTTGGTAAAAGGGTTACAACTAGATTTTAAAGGGGAGAAAGATGACAGTAAGGGTTGGGATGGAACTAGGTGGGACACTGCCGATAGATACATGTCCTATATTAATCCAGCTGGAGAAACATGCAATGGACTTGCTCCTAATACCTACCGAATTACATCCTAAAGGTTCTTATTGTGTGTCTTTGAGAGAATTTTGCATCTATGGTTGTCAAATACCCCAAGTTTTGCTAAGGTAACTATGGGTTTCCATACATTGAGTTTTGTAATCACACGGGGTGCTTCTACACTATGGCAATCCATACACCAAGTATTACACAACCAACTGTGCAACTCAAACACATCAAGTTATGCAAACACATGATCAAACACAAAAACCAATAGAACTCCATAGAACTATTAAAAGTGAAATTAGTCAAACGAAAGCACATAAACATCCAAGTTCATAAATCCAAGAGACGGGTAGAGTCTAGCCCTTATAGTTTTACATATCCATAAATGACTAAAGAAAACAAGCTGGTAATGAAAGCCATGAAGACTCCTTCTCTTGCTTTTCAACCACTCCAGTCGATGCTTTCAATGAAGTATCATCGAGCTTAGATTTGCTTCACTCACGATCTTCCACCGTAGCTCACTCCGGTCCTAGAAAAGTAAAGGGGAAAAACCTTGGCGACCCGCTCACAAGAAAGAAGGAAAGAAAGGATAAAGAGAGATGCCCTAGATTTGACTTAAATAGTAGTTTTTCGAGGCCATGACACGCCCTGCGCATGGTCGATTTCCACTCCCCAGATTATCACTGTAATGCCCAAACAATTTGAATCATAGAAGTTTATAGCATAGACATGCCCCTATTTTCGCCTCCTAGCATGGTCATGCTAGGGGCACACTAAATCGTGCGTCTTCTCCAAGCTTGAGCTACAATGAATACTACATGACTCAGCTACAAAAATCACTTGGAATAATAAAAGGGACGCGCACGGTGGTGCGGAGACCGTGTCTAGCCTGAGAGTACTGTAATTTCACATCTTTTCCAATTGTAATTGCGTAGGATCATACTCTTTTGCACAATAACCTATTTTCCTGCACAACACACAATAATATCCATTGTAGCACCGAAATCCACAATAAATAAACACTTAAAAGACAAGATAAATACATGGAAATAATATGGAAATATATATATGAAATGCACTCATCAAATACCCTCACGCCCGAACATTTTCTTGTCCTCAAAGAAAACACATCAACACATAAGAAAGAAGATGAGTGCATGACCGATGATCTTAGTAATATAGGAATTTCAAAAGGGGAATAGGACACGCAGTTGTCAGTGTGTGTTTGATTGATCAAAAACGATAAATTTCACTCTCACCTTATACTCCTCAGTGTGTGTGATTACACTAATTTATGTATTTCCCATGCAGTGTTGGATCAACTTAGCAAACAATGAGCCTTATTTTCACACTATACTAAAATTGTAGTAGCTTCATAGCCACACCCTAGAGGTAGTGATAAGTACTTATGTAATAACAATGCAAAGTATTCTTTCCTTATGATAAGCATTACTTTTATCAGATTTTGCGTTAATATGTGTGCATTTATGTTACTTTCATCTGTATAGGGTTGTGAAAGCCGGATGTTAAAGAGCCAATGTAGGTCATGAATACACTATTTGGAGAAATATTGAGAAGGTTCAAAGGCGAAGTCATAAGTTGGGTTAAAGATGCAAGAATGTGTGCCAACTTCCTTGTATTCAAGTTAACACTAATGATTTGCGAGGGGCACAAAGGCAGTCACATTCAGTTATCACAGCTTGTGCATTGATAGCATAAGATCTTCAACAATGAAGCCGTTTATTAAAACCAAGGTGATCTCCGACGTCAAAGGTGTGCCTGTTTGCGTTACCTCG
>NC_052490.1:22653631-22683075 GCF_009730915.1 Dioscorea cayenensis subsp. rotundata | reverse complement strand
AAATATGAGGCCTTTCGATAAGAAAGCATAGAATTAGGGTTTTGATTAAAAAATAGGAGACATTTTGAAAATAAAACATAAGAGTAGTCTTTCGATTCAAAAATAGGAGGATTTTTGAAAAGAAAACATAGGATTAGTGTTATGATTTAAAAATATGGGAGATTCTATAATAGTAGCGACTCCAATTATAGAAATGTCCTAATATCGGATGCCTCTTATAGAAATGTCCTAAATTTGACTAAAACCCCTAATCCTATGTTTTCCTTGCTGATTGTCTCTTATTTTTAAATCAAAACGCGAATGCTATCTTTCAAAAGTTGAATCCTATGTTTTCTTTTCGGAATGTGTCTATTTTTTAGTTTTGAATCAAACCCCTAATTCTTTGTTTTCTTTTTCACATGTCTGATTTTTTTAATCAAACCCCTGATCCAATCTTTTGCTTTGGTAATGTTTACTAATTTTTAATCAAAACCATAATCCGATATTTACTTTTCGGAATGTCTCATATTTCTCAATCAAAACCCTAATCCTATATTTTCTTTTTGGAATGCCACCTATTTTTCAACCAAAACTCTAATTTTATGTTTTGTCTTTTGGATGTCTCCTATCTTTCAATCAAAACCCGAATCATATCTTTCAGAACCCTAGTCCTATGTTTTTTCTTTTTGGAATGTATCATATTTTTCAATCAAAGCTCTAATCCTATGTTTTCTTATGGTAATATCTGCAATTTTTTAATCAAAACCCTAATCATATGTCCCTTATTTTTCAATCAAAAACATAATCCTTTAATTTTCCAAAATCTAATCTTATGTTTTCTTTTTCTAATGCCTTCTATTTTTGAATAAAAATTCTAATCCTATGGTTTCTTTTCGAAATGCCTCCTATTTTTGAATCCAAACCATAATCCTTGTTTTCTTTTGGGAATGTATGTTATTTTGAATCGATACCCTAATTCTATGTTTTCTTTTCGGAATGCCTACTATATTGGAATCAAAACCATATTCCTATGCTTTCTTTTCGTAATGTATCCTATCATTAAATAAAAATCCTAATTATTATCCTATGTTTTCTTTACGTAATGTCTCCTACTTCTTAATCAAAACACTAATCCTCTATTTTCTTTCCGTAATGTATCTTACTATTCAATTTTGACTTAAAACCCTAATATGATCTTTTGTTTTGAGAATGTCTATTAATTTTTAAGCAAAACCCTATTCCGATGTTTTATTTTGGAATATCTTATATTTTTCAATCAAAACACTAATCTTATGTTATCTTTCAAAATGCGTCCTATTTTTCAATCAAAACCCTAATCGTATGTTTTCTCTTTGTAATTTGTCCTATTTTTCAATTTTGAATCAAAACCCTAACTCTTTTTTTCCTTTTTAGAATATCTCCTATTTTTAAATAAAAACCCCAATCCTATGTTTTCTTCTTGGAATGTCTACTATTTTTGAATGAAAACCCTAATCCTATATCTTGTTATAATAATGTCTCTTATTTTTCAATCAAAACCCTAATCTTAGTAGAATGTCTACTATTTTTGGGTTTAAGCAATACTCTTATGTTTTCTTTTCATATTTTCTCATATTTTTTAATTAAAACCCTAATTCTATTTTGTTTTTTTTGATATAGCTTCTATGTTTTAATCAAAAAACTTTCTTTTCAGAACACCACCTATTTTTATTTAAAACCCTTACCTAATGTTTTTTTGGGAATGTCTACTGTTTTTAATAAAAAGCAATAATCATATGTTTTATTTTTTCAATGGCTCATATTTTTAATCAAAACACATACGCTATGTTTTCTTTATGGAATGTCTCCTATATTTCAATCAAAACCCTAATCTGATATATTCTTTTTGGAATGTCTCCTATCTTTCAATCAAAACATGAATCCTATGTTTTTTTCTTAATGTTTCCTATTTATCAGTTTTGAATCAAAACACTACCGTATGTCTTCTTTTTGGAATGTCTACTATTTTTCAATCAAAAACAAATTTCTTTCTTTCCTTTTTAGAATGTCTGCTATTTTTTAATCAAACCCCTAATCCTTTATTTTCTTTTAATATTATCTCATTTTGTTGAATGAAAACCCTAATGCAATGTTTTCTTTTTGGAAAGATTAGATTAGGGTTTGTGATTCAAAACCCTATTTTTGATTGGAGATATTACTATAAGAAAACATAGAATTAGTGTTTTCAATCAAAACCCTAATTCTATATTTTGTTATAGTAATTTGTCTTATTTTTTAACCAAAACTTTAAGCCTATGTTTTTTTCTTTCAGAATCCATACTATATTTGAATCAAAACCCTAATCCTATATTTTGTTTTTGGAATGTCTTTTTTTTTCAATCAAAACTTTAAGCCTGTGTTTTCTTTTAGGAATTCATACTATATTTGAATCACAACCCTAATCCAATGTTTCTTATAGTAATGTCTCCTATTTTTCAATCAAAACCCTAATCCTGTGTTTTCTTTTCACAATGCCTACTATATTTGAATCAAACCCCTAATCCTATGTTTTCTTTTCATAATGTCTCATGATTTTTAATCAAAACCCTAATCCCATGTTTTATTATAGTAATGTCTCCTATATTTGAATCAAAACCATAATCCTATTTTTTCTATTCGGAATGTGCCCTATTTTTTAATTTGGAATCAAAACCCTACTTCTTTTCTTTCTTTTTAGAATGTTTGCTATTTTTGAATCAAACCCTAATCCTATGTTTTTTCCCGAATGTCCCCTATTTTCCAAGCAAAATCCCAATACTATGTTTTCTTTTCTTAATGTCTCCTATTTATCAGTTTTGAATCAAACCCTAACCTATGTTTTCTTTTCAGATTGTCTCGTATTTTTAAATCAAAACATTCATCCTATGTTTTCTTTTAGGAATGTGTCCTATTTTTGTGTTTGGAATCAAACCTCTAATCCTTTGTTTTATTTTTGAAATGTCTTATTTTTTTTAATCAAAACTCTAATCCTATTTTTTTCTTATAGGAATGTCTCCTATTTTTCAATCAAAATTGCTAATCCTATGTTTTTGTTTCCAAATGCCTAATATTTTTTCAATCAAAACTCTAATTCTATGTTTTCTTTTGGGAATGTCTACTATTGTTTTAATCAAAACCCTAATCCTATGTTTTTAGCCAAACCCCTAAATCATATGTTTGAATCAAAACTATAATTCTTTGTTTACTTTTCATAATGTCTCATTTTCTTTGAAACAAAACCCTGATTCTATCTTGCAAAACCTTAACCCTTGTTCTTTTTTTTGGTAATGTCTCCTATCTTTCAGTCAAAACTTAAATCTTATGTTTTCTTTTCTTAATATCTCATTTTTATCAGTTTTGAATTATAACCTTAATCTTATATTTTCTTTTAGTAATGTCTCCTACTTTTCAGTTTTGAATAAAAAACCAAATCCTTTGTTTTTTCTTTTCGGAATGCCTCCTATTTTTTAATCAAAACCCTGTCCATTCTTTTCTTTTCGGAATATCTAGCATTTTTTTATTCAAAACCCTAATAATATGTTTTCTTATAGTAATGTTTTCTACTTTTCAATCAAAACCCGAATCCTAGGTTTTTGTTTTTGGAATTCCTACTATATTTGAATGAAAACCCAATCCTATGTTTTCTTCTTGGAACGTCTGCTATTTTTGAAACAAAACCCTAATTATACGTTTTCTTTTGGAAATGGTCCCTATCTTTTTGTTTTTAATAAAAACGTTAATCCTGTGTTCCTTTTCTAAATATCTCATGTTTTTCAATTAAAACCCTAATCGTTTGTTTTCTTTCTGGAATGGCTACTATTTTTAATCAAAACCCTAAGCTTGTGTTTTCTTAAAGTGATGTCTATTATTTTTTCAATCAAAATTATAATCCTATGTTTTTATTTCGGAATGCCTACAATATTTGAATTGAAACCCTAATCCTGTTTTCTTTTTTGAATGTCTCCTATCTTTTAATCAAAATCCTAATCCTATGTTTTCTTTTAGAAATGTCTACTATTTTTGAATTAAACACTTAATCTTATGTTTTGTTATTGAAATGTTTCATATTTTTCATTCAAAACCCTAATCCTATGTTTTCTTATAGTTATGCCCCTATTTTGACTCACAACCCTAATCCTATGTTTTCTTATAGTAATGTCAACTATTTATCAAACAAACCCTTATCCTATGTTTTTTCTTTTCGGAGTACCTACTCTATTTCAATCAAAATCCTAATCCTATGTTTTCTTTTCCTAAAGTCTCCTATTTATAAGTTTTGAATCAAAACCTTAACTTATGTTTTCTTTTTCGAACGTCTCCAATTTTTCAATCAAAACCTTAATCCTATGTTTTGATTTTTTTGGAATGTCTCCTATTTTTTTTCAATCAAAAACCTAATCCAATGTTTTTCTTTTTCGAAATGTCCCCTATTTTTTTAATCAAACCCCAAATCCTACATTTTTTTTTAATGCCTCCTATTTTTTAATCAAAAGTCTAATCTTATGATTTTCTTTATGAAATGTCGGTTATGTTTGAATCAAACCACAATCCACAGTTTTCTTTTTGTATATTTTTCAATCAAAACAACAATCCTATGCTTTCTTTTCAGAGTGTGTCTATTTTTCAATCAAAATACTAATCCTATGTTTTCTTTTAGGAATGTCTGCTAGTTTTGAATCAAAACCCTAATCCTATGGTTTCTATTTGGAATGTCTACTATTTTTTGGTTTTTAATCAAAACCTTAATCCTACATTTTCTTAGAGTATTGTATCCTATTTTCAACCAAAAACCTAATCATATGTTTTCTTTTCAAAATGTCTCATATCTCATGTTTTTTAATCAAAACACTAATCCTAAGTTTTTTTTTGGGAATGCCTCCTATATTTTAACCAAAAAAACTAATCTTATATTTTTTTTGGAATGTCTACTATTTTTTAATCGAAACAATAATCCTATGTTTTGTTTTCGTAATATCTCATATTATACAATCAAAACCCTAAACCTATGTTTTTCTTTTCTAATTGCCTATTATTTTTTCATCAAAACCTTAACCCTATGTTTTTCTTATATTAATGTCTCCTATTTTTCAATCAAAACCATAATCCTATGTTTTCTTTTCTTAATGTCTCTGATTTTTTAGTTTTGAATGAGAACCCTAATCCTATATTTTCTTTTGGAAATGTTTCATATTTTTCAATGAAAACCATAATTCTATGTTTTTTTGGAATGACATCTATTATTGAATGAAACCGCTAATCCTATGTTTTCTTTTGGAAAATAAAGATGCCGCAAGTGTCGGTCTCCTTCACGGTCGGGTCTGCTGCTGGTGCTGGTCCTGGTGATGTTGGTACTAGGGATGCTAGCGGAGTACGGAGTCTCATCACAAAGGTAGAAGTCACGTCTCGCTCAAGTATTTGCTGTAGATTATCGAGATGCTCCATCACCTCTATGTGATTCACAGCCTATGTAGCGCGAACCTCAGCCAACTCTGTCTGTAGCAGCCCTACAACACTCTCGAGTCTTTCAAACTGATCATAGGCTCTAGATGGTGAAAATATACGCACTGTAGGTGGCTCCTGTGCTACAGGTTGTGCCTCGGTCTCCATCTACTCAGGCTGTGGTTTTGGAGCAGGCCATTAACCCTCTGTTGTTTCACCCTCGGCTATCTCTAACGGGGGCATGATCATCACATATACGCCCACCTTGTATCTCCTCACCATGCCCATCAAATGCATGGTCTCAATACCGAGGGGAGATGGTACAATCAACTTCTCGGCCCCTCAAATGGTGTCCAGAAAACCCATCCTGATGATGAGTCTAGTAATGTAGGAGCCTGAGAAGAGGACGCCAACTCTCGCATACTACTCATGGTGGTACAAATACTCAGCGACGACATGCCCCAGATGGATCAGCTCAGTTTGTACCATGGACTTTAAGTATTGCAGCACCTGCGAGCTCAGGACTCTGTTATTGTCACCACGGCCGTTCACTAATCAGCTAAGAATGGCGGGGATATATCTGAACGATAGTCGGGAGAGGCATGTCACCATAAAAACACCTAGCTCGTATTCTCCTTAACCACACAACATACGGTAGACGAGCTACGGAGTCAAACTGCTCGGATAATTGCTCGGGAGCTGCTGATACTTCTCTGTGTCCATAAATACCCCGTCGTATAAACCCAGTCGGATGGCCAACTGTGTCACACTCATGCTATAGCACTATCCGAATGCTCTGAATAGTATAGTGTCGATGCTCGAGAAACTATTGTATAAGCGATCTGACTCGAATGACGCCAGCACCTCTAAAGTTAGCATACGAATAACTGGCTCTTGAATCACCAATAATCTGTACCAGCTACTGACTGAGAGTAGCTCATCAACCTCCTCAGCCACCTTATCTCCTCTCTGGATCTCTCTAAGTGCACTCAAGTCCAGGAAACGTAACTGCCAGAACTTGAGCTTCGATAGAGGCTCAAACCGAACCTAGTGTTCAGGGACCTCAAATGCTAACTTCTCCAGCTCGGAAGAAGACTCTCTTGGATGCTTGTCAGCCATTTCTTCGATCTAAGGGCCATATCTACAAGAATTGAAGTGAAATCAATCAAATTAACTTGAAAACCTAATTCTGCAAAAATCTACACGGTCGTGTGGGAATTTCACTGCGCTGTGTGGATCTTTTAATGGTGTATAAGCGACATGGTCATTATGTAAAAAAATCCCAAAAATTCACCAAAAAAATTTGTTTTAAAAATTACTATAAAAAAACATGCACCAACCATATAAACATGAAATCAAATAAATATTCACTAGTTTAAGTAAAAATAAATCAAAAATTGGCTAAGAAAAAGAGGAAAGAGGGCTTACCAACAAAAATTGAAGT
The DNA here is from genome assembly GCF_009730915.1 of Dioscorea cayenensis subsp. rotundata. Lineage (NCBI taxonomy): Eukaryota > Viridiplantae > Streptophyta > Magnoliopsida > Dioscoreales > Dioscoreaceae > Dioscorea > Dioscorea cayenensis. The sequence continues at coordinate 22,676,195 of NC_052490.1, read as the reverse complement.
GAAAAAAACATTGAATACGGGCTGGAAAAACTCACTCAAACCTCTAAAAATCGACAATGAGGGGTCGGGAGAGTGAAGAGATGCGTTCTATGATTGTTTGGGAGTGAAAAGATGAAGAGGTACGAGTAGGTTTTAAAGAAAAGCCATGCCTCCTAGCGTTCTATGCATCCACAAGGGCGTCTGAAAATTCTCCACGCCCGTGTAAATCTATAAGGGAGCATTACAGGGGCAAACACACGCCCTTGTATGCTCTCATGATAGCTTATGTAGCCTCTAAATGCATCCACATGGGCGTGTGGAAATTCTCCATACCCGTGTGCCCCGCCCAGAGGGGCACCCCACATGCCCCTGTGGCTTCTCTATCCTCTCGAGAAAATGGCTAAGTGTCACACACGCCCCTGTGGAAATTCTACACGGGTGTGTGGATTCTCACTAGGGGTACTCACAGGGGTACTCACAGGGGCACTCACATGCCCATGTGTGTTCTCGTGATGGAGAAGAAGTCTCTGTAGAGTTTCACATGGGCGTGTGGAAATTACCAATGCTTGTGTGTTGTTCACAGGGTCATCCATAAGGGTATTCGCACGCCCCTGTGTCTTCTCGGGATGGAGTCTGAGAACTCTGCAAAGATCCACACGGGCGTGTCAAAATTACCCACAGGAGTGTGACCGTCAGAAGGCCATTCATAGGGGCATTCACACGCTGCTGTGTCCTCTCGGGATGAGCTCTGAACGGAAACACATGCCCGTGTGGGAATTCCACATGGCTATGTGTCTTCTCTGGATGACCTAGAAGAAAACACAAACTCTGTAGAAAATTTTTGCACACTTATATAAACAAAGCCTGCCTATACTATGAAAAACTGACCAGAGAAACATGGGAAATGCGCTTAAACGACCAAGAAACTTTGCCAATCACAATTAAACACTCTAAAACACCAATAATCCACTAGAAAACACTGCAATAGCATGTACAAATCAAGACAACAACACTAAAGCTCTTATTCATGCAAAACTAAAACTAAGAACTAGTAAAACAGTAAAGACCTGAGTTGCCTCTCAAGAAGCGCTTATTTAACGTCACTAAGCTTGACGTACATGACCTTATCTCACAGGCGCTCATGGAGAAAGAATATTTCCTCATCATCATTACTAACCTCTCCACCAAAGTATGGTTTTAGCAGGTGTCCATTCACTTTAAAAGTGTCCTTTTCCAGATGTGTAATTTCAACAACACCATGGGGTGATACTTCAGCTATAGTATATGGCCCAAACAATCTAGACTTGAGCTTCACCACGAATAGCCATAAGCGAGAATTGAACAATAAAACCTGATCACCTACTTTGAACTTTTTTGGATGCTTGATGTTCTTGTCATGCCACTTCCGAATTCTTTCCTTAGAAATCCTTGCATTCAAATATGCCTTCAGCCTCCATTCATCCAACTCATTGAGATGAAGCATTCTTTGTTACCCCACCTTGCTTAAGCCAAAGTTCATTTCTTTGATAGCTCAATAGGCTTTATGCTCAAGCTCCACAAGAAAATGACATGACTTACCATACGCCAAGTTATAGGGAGTGGTCCCTATTGGAGTTTTATACGCAATTCAGTGTGCCCAAAGTGTGTCATCCAAGCGTTCTGACCAATTATGCTTTCCTTGTTCCACTGACTTTGTCAAGATTCTCTTAAGCTTTCTATTCGTGACTTCCACTTGACCACTCATCTGTGGGTGGTAGCACGTAGCAAGGCGGTGATGCACTCCATAGTGCTTCAACACTTTTTCAAGTTGAGTGTTGCAAAAATGAGTCTCTCGATCACTGATGATAATTCGTGGGGTCCCAAATCGAGTGAACAACCTCTTCAGGAACTTAACCATGGCTCTAGTATCATTGGTAGATAGAGCTTGAGCCTCCACTCATTTGGAAGCATAATCAACAGCCACCAGAGTAAATTTATTACCATTGAATTTCAGAAATGGTCCCATGAAATCAATATCCCATACATCGAACACGTCGCAAAATTGCATCAGATTCTGAGGCACTTCATACCATTGTGATAGATTTTGGCTCTTTGACAACTATCGCATTGAAGAATAATCTAATGTGTATCCTAAAACAAAGTTGGCCAATAGAATCTAGCGGCTAAGGCTTTTTCAGCAGTTCTACTTGAAGCATAATGCCCCGCAACCGGTCCTGAGTGACAATGTGCTAGTATATCCCAACCTTCTTCCCTTGAAACACATCTTCGGACCACATGATTTGCACAAATGTCAAAGAAGAATGGATCATCCCAAACATAATTATTTAAATCACTGAAAAACTTTTTTTTTTGTTGGAAGGTGAGGCCCTGTTAAGAACTTTCCCCGATAAGTAGTTTGGAAAATCCGTGAACCATGGATTAGCACCTGATGCCGCACTCTGGACTGAATGGAAAAGGTCCTTGGGAAAAAAATCATTAATTTCCTTGTTTGATGGCTCTTGCCCTTCACACACCTATAATCGAGATAAATAGTCTACAACCACATTTTCAGTACCTCTCTTCTCTTTTATCTCCATATCAAACTCTTGCAACGGTAAAATCAATCAGATCAACCCCGGTTTAGCATCAGCCTTGTTCATGAGATAACGAAGTGTTGAGTGATCTGTTAATACCATGACCCTAGATAAGATGAGGTACGGTCTGAACTTGTCAAAGGCAAACACCACTACTAACAACTCTTTTTCTGTAGTAGTGTAGTTCTCTTGAGCATTCATGAGTCTTTCTAGCATAATAGATCGATTGGAACTGTATACCTTTCCTCTGTCCCAAAACTGCTCCACTAGCATAGTCACTCGCATCGCACATGAGCTCAAATGGTTCATTCAAATCCAGCGTGATTAAATCGGTGCTTGCACTAATTTGTCTTTCAACAAATTGAAAGTAACCAAGCAATCATCTCCGAAATCAAAGAGCGCATCTTTTTCAAGGAGTTTCGCCATCGATTGAGTGATGTTTGAAAAATCCTTGATGAACCTCTTGTATAAATCTGCATACCTCAAAAACTCCAAACTCCTTTCACATTTGTTAATGGAGGAAGTTTGTTTATAACTTCGCTCTTCGCCTTATGCAATTTCATCCCAATTGGGAGATCTTGTGACCAAGGACAATGCCCTCTTGGACCATAAAGTGACAGTTTTCCTAATTAAGAACAAGATTTGTTTTCTCATATCTCAACAACACTCTCTCCAAGTTTCTTAAGCAAATGTCGAAGGAATCTCCAAATACCGAGAAATCATCTATGAACACCTCCATGATATCATCAAAGAGATCATCAAAAGTAGCGGTCATACATCATTGGAATGTCACTGGTGCATTGCACAACCCAAAAGACATTCTTCTACAAGCAAAGGTCCATTAAGGGCAAGTAAATGTTATCTTCTCTTAGTCTTCTGGTGCAATAGGAATCTGAAAGTATCTTGACATACCGTCAAGTAAATAATAAAATTGATGCTCGACCAATCGTTCGAACATTTGATCAATAAACGGCAATGGGAAATGATCCTTTCGAGTTGCATTATTTAACCTCCTGTAATCAATGCATACACGCCACGCTATGACCGTTCTAGTTGGGATTAACTCATTTCTTTCATTTCTAACCATTGTCATTCATTCTTTCTTCGGAACTACTTAAGTGGGACTCACCGAAGCAATATCGAAGATGGGATAAATAATTTCTACATCCAACAGCTTCACCACCTCTGCCTTCACAACATCCTTCATGTTTGGGTTCAATCTTTTCTGAGGTTGAATCACCGACTTATAATTGTCGTCCATTAAGATTTTATATGTGCAAAATGAAGGATGGATGCCTTTTATATCAGAAATTTTCTAAGCAATAGCATATTTATGCTTCTTCGGCATGCTCACAAGCTTGTCCTTATGATCTGCAGAGAGGTTCAAAGCTACAATAACAGGGAGTTTTGATCCCTCCATGAGAAAAGCGTATTCCAAATGTGATACCCTGTCCTGATTTTTGACCTCATGCCATTTTAGATTTTTGTGCATGCATTAGTGGCAAAATGGTCATTTTGCACCAGTGGCATCTTTGCATGATTGCACAGTAGGTTATGTGTGAAAACCAGCCGAAAAACAGGGGCAAAACGGTTTTCTGGACCCTTTTTCATTTTCTTTTCTCTTATAAGGGTATTTTGGTAATTTCAAATTTTCTTTGAAAAATAATTGAAAATTTGAGAAGATAAGAGAAGCAACGTGGCTCTCTGTTCTCATTTCCTTATCTCTTTTGTTTTCATTCCTTCTTCATTTAAGGCAAACACTTGGTTTTGAAAAAAAAATTTTGTCGTTGAGCTTTTTTGGCGAATCAATGCTTCTATCCTATTCCTCTCATTCTTCTGATCTTGGTAAGGCTTCGATTCAAGGTTTTCTCCTTGTATTTTCTTCGTATTTAATTGTTTCCAAAAATCCTTGAAACCATAGAAATCAACCTTGGTTTAAGTTGTTTTTGGACTCAAATCCAAGCCAATTTTGTTGATATTCATGTGTGTGTATGTTTGTCAAGAAATTTAGTGTTTTGGTGTTGTAAATCATCGAGAAACCATTGAAACAAGGTGGAGTTTACTGTAGTAAATTCGCGGTTACTGTAATAAATATGAATTTATTATAGCACCGAAAAACCTTGGGCTTTTCTTGTATTTCGTCCAAATCGAAGCTCTTCTTCCTTGGAATTCATTGGAACTTGTTTTACTTTTATTGGAGGTTGTTTGGACTCCAAAATGATGTCATTTTCCCCAAAAACACAAGAGTTACATGTTTGACATGTAACCTTGCATTCGCATGCATTCTAGTTTCTATTCTTATGTTCATTGGTTCTTGGATTCCTTGTTTGACTCTATGTGGCGAAGCTTCGTCCCAGGAAAAGGAAATTACCGACCTCTGAATGCGTCTCAATGCGAGACAACTGGTTCTATGAGTGGTTTATTTGTTAATTGCATAGATTTAGTAAGAGTATAATAGTATTTCTCTATATATTTTATATCATAAATTTGATGCTAAACAAAATTTCATTTACTATATATATAACTATTTTGAGCATGGAGTTATTTGGCAAAATGATTCTAGTATATTTATGCGTATTTATCTTGAAACAAAACCTGTTTACATGTTAATGTATTTACATGCAAATGGATTATGGTTTGATGTATATTTTCTCATTTAGCATATGCTTGATTTCTCGAGTCAGAATTGGAAAGAATTGCATTGTGGCATTTAGATTTTCATGGTGACAGCAGACTTCAGTCTGACACTGTAGTGTGGGGTTGCACGGTCCCGCTTAATGGGAGGCGGCGTGGTCAACCATGAGTTTATCCTGGTCAAGAGGTGCGCGGAGACATTGACTGATGGTCTTTTATGTGAGAAACCCGGGGTCACCACACAGGAATCTCAGTGGCCAACACCAAAGAAGGAAGTAGTGTGAATTTTAAAAGTCCTAAAAACACCATGGTGGTCACGTAGCTAGTCATGGCCACGATTAGCTTGTGAATTATTTGAGGCTAGCTTGTATTTTTAGCGGTGCTCAAAGTGTTAAAAAATGCTACTTACCTGTACTATTTATAAATTTTTTTGATCTCTGTTAATCTGTTGAATACCTAGAACTACTTGTATATGTTGTTATTACTGTGGTAATTACTATTTGGAATGCTTTACTACTCTATTATATCTATGCTGTCACCATTCACTGGCTAATATCTGTTACTCAGTACTCTCTGTTTTTTCTTCCTCAGGCTGCGATGTTGGACCGGGTTGTGCTGGTCAAGCTGTAGACTGACCGACCCTTTTCTTCTTGCCTATCTTAGTTTGCATTGTGCATGTAAACTTATGGATCCTCTAGACTTGACTTTTGTGTACTGTTCTTATATTTGTACTTTCTGGTTGTATTTGGAACCCGGCTGGCTCTGTAGTGGAGGTTGTCTCCCTCTTCAATAAGTTGTAATAGCGGGTTTGTTTTGAGCCTTATGATGACTTGGGGGTAGGATGTTGTAGAGCCCACTCTTTGTTATCGTGGCGATTGCCACGTGCCCGGCTAGGGTTGGGGCGTCACAATTTTAGTGGTATCAGAGCTAACGGTTTAGGATGATCTTAGTTTGAAGCTTAAACCTGTTTATTTTGCTACTAATTAGTGGATCCAATTATTGATTTGCATTTAGTGCAAATACATGTAGGAGTTAAGTTTGGAATTTGTTTTTCTTGTTCCTTTCAACTAGAATGCTAGCACAACATTCACACGGGCATCGAGGAGTTAGTATTCCTTCTGAGAAACCTCTTCCTGTCCAACCTCCTTCACCCCTAGGCAAGAGGTCAGTTCAGGACACGAGCCTGCTATGGCAACATCAGTGCATGCTTCCGGTGTCACAGACCTTGAGCCTAATATTGTAGCTCGAGGATTGAAGCTCTTCATGTCTTTAAGGCATATTGGGATGCCCAAGGTCGTCAATCGACATACAAGGAATACCGTGACATCCTTGGTTATTGGAGGTTGTTTGGGGGACAGCCCCATACTGAGCCAGTATTTGTGCCACCACGACCCTCTCCAATTCTTTTAGTTCAACCAGTATCGATAGGAAATAACAAGATCAGTCAGAGCTTAACTTTATCCAAGTTATTGAAGGATGTAGTTCAATTGGCCTTGAGGACTGAGAAATTGGTCATTGAAGGTAAGCCCCTTCATGAGAATCTAGCTAAGAGAAGAAACTCAAATGATTCAAGGGCATCTAAGTGCAGCAAGAGTAAGGGAACATGTTCAGATTTTACAGGATCTAGCTCAGTTAAAGCATTGTCTGGGCAAGTGGGCAGTCAGAAGGGTAATATATCTGTGAGTGGCAGTTTTAAAGGAAAGTTAACTAGAAATGTTCCCAGATATCGAAATTGCAACAGTTTTCATTCTGGTCAATGTCGTAAGCCACGCAGATGCTATCAGTATGGACAGACAGGCCACCGTAAGTCAGCATGTCCAGAGTTAGGCCATGGAGCACCAGGGTCAGCACCTCCTATAGGGCGACAGAGTCAGTCAAATGGTGTACAGTCTACTGTGTCTGCTCCAGTTTCCCCAACCACATCGGTTGCTGCTAGTAATATTCCGCAAGGTAAAACATTAGGACCATAGATCTGCTATCAGACCATAGTTTTCACCATGACCAATAAGGAAGATGAAGACAGACCACACGTGATTATAGGTGTTGTATCCATTCTTCAACGTGATGCATATATTTTGGTAGACTCAGGGTCAGAGAGATCTTTTGTTAGCACTGCATTTGTATATCATGGCAATAGAATAGCTTCTCCTTTAGATTGTCAACTTATGATCCAAACGCCCCTTGGTGAAGAGATTGTTAGAAAGGTAGTTTTTCAGGGATGTCCTATTAATGTCAAGGGTATAGATTTTGAGGCAGATCTGATTCAATTAGATATGCGAGATTAATGCCATACTAGGTATGGATTGGTTGGGCTGATATAAGGCTTCCATTGACTGCTTTAGAAAAGAAGTGACTTTGCAAACCTTTCATTGATCTAGTATTGTGTTTGAGGGTGAAAGGTAGATTATTTCAAGGTGTATGATATCTTATGTGGAAGCATGGAAACTGGTGCGTAAGGGATGTGAAGCATACCTGGCCCATATAGTGGATACAAGAATTATTGCACCAAACTTCAAGGATGTCCCCATTGTTCATGAGTTTGAGGATGTATTTTCTGATGAATTGCCTGGGTTACCCCTAGATCGAGGGTTTGAGTTTGTTATTGACTTGCTACCGGGTACTGCTTCAATCTCCATTCCTCCGTATACCCGAGTGTGGCACCAACAGAAGTTAAAGAGTTAAAAGTGCAGTTACAGAATTTGGTGGATAAAGGGTTCGTACACCCGAGTGTGTCACCTTGGGGTGCGCCGATTCTCTTTGTGAAAAAAAGGATGGTTCCTTCAGACTGAGTATAGATTACCAATAGTTAAATAAGGTGACCATCAAGAACAAGTATCATTTACCCAGAATAGATAATTTGTTTGACCAGTTGGGTGCGGCAAGAGTGTTTTCGAAGATTAACCTTCGGCTTAGTTACCATCAATTGAAGATCAAGGAGAGTGATGTGCCGAAGACAGCGTTCCGTACACGATACGGGCATTATGAATTTCTGGTCATGCCATTCGGTTTGACTAATACCCCAGCTGCTTTTATGGACATGATGAACAAAGTTTTCAGACCATATCTTGATAAGTTTGCGATTATCTTCATCAACAATATTTTGATCTACTCAGTAACTAAAGAAGAACATGTGCAGTATTTGCGTACAGTATTGCAGACTTTCCGAGAAGAAAAGATGTATGCTAACTTCTTGAAGCATGAGTTTTGGTTAAAGGAAACGGTCCTTCTTGAACATTTAGTACATGGAAAAAGAAATTTGTATGGACTGGAAGAAGGTTGAAGCAATCATTAGTTGGGTTGAGAAGTATGAGAAGAGTTTTCAAGAGTAGAAGAGCTGCCTAACTACAGTGTCGGTGCTTATTCTACCTACTAGTGGTAAAGAGTTTATAGTGTTCAGTGTTGCTTCACGACAGGATCTTGGTTGTGCATTGATGCAAGATGGGAGAGTGATAGCTTATGTTCCTCGACAGTTGAAGAATTAGCGGCAGTGGTTTTTGCCATAAAGATCTGGTGACATTATCTCTATGGAAATAGATGCTTGATTTAAACTAATCATAAGAGTTTAAAGTATTTGTTCAGTAAGAAAGAGCTAAACTTGATGCAGTATAGATGGTCGGAGTTGATCAAGGATTATGATCTGGTGATTGACTACACTCCAGTTCTTCAAGATATGGATGTCAGAATTAAGATTGAGCCAAAATGGGTTCTCATTGCCAACTTTTTGTTGTAAGAGCATCCTTACTTGAGCAGCGTCAAAAAAATCTCGGAGAGCGTATGAAGAGTTATTGAGAGAAATATAGAGATTGGAAAAGGCTGAACCTAGTGAATTTGGGCTTCGCAATGATGGTATTCTTGTTTTTCGGGGAAGGGTTTGTATTCCAAAGGATATAGGACTTTGCAGTGTTATTTTAGAGGAAGTGAATTCCTTAGGCTACGCAGTACACCCAGGCAGCACTAAGATGTACCGTACAATCAAGGAAAATTATTGGTGGCCTGGAATGAAGCGTGAGATCACAGAGTTTGTAGCAAGTTTCTTAGTATGCCAACAAGTAAAAGAGGATCATCAACAACCTACAGGACTATTACAACCTTTGCTTATCCCAGATTGGAAATGGGAGCATATTACTATGGATTTCGTGGTTGGGTTACAGCATACTCTTCAGGGGCATGACATTGTGTGGGTCATTGCTAACCGTTTGATGATTTCAACACATTTTCTAGCCATTCATTCCAAATATTCTTTGGAAAGGTTAGCGAAGCTATTCATAAGAGAAGTTGTTAAACTCCACTGGGTACCTGTTTCAATTGTGTTAGATCATGACTGGAGATTTACATCTCAGTTTTGGCTGAAGTTTCACCAGGCTCTGGGGACCACTTTGAGATTTAATACTGCATACCATCCTCAGACAGATGGCCAATCAGAGCATACAATCCAGACACTTGAGGATATGTTGAGGGCTTGTCTTCTCGATTTTGAAGGAAGTTGGGATAAGCATTTAGCTCTTGTGGAATTCGCTTACAACAATAGTTTTTATACAAGTATTGGTATGGCTCCTTATGAAGCTATGTATGGACGTAAGTGCTGAACACCTCTTTGTTGGAGTGAAGTCGGTAAAAGAAAGTTGCAAAGTGTGGAATTGATTTAAAAAATAACAGAAAAAGTAAAGGTAATTCAAGACAGGTTAAAAGTGGCCCATGATCGGCAAAAGAGCTATGAAGACAAGAGGAGAAGAGATTTAGAGTTTCAAGTGGGTGATAGAATTTTCTTGAAGATATCACCTTGAAAAGGAGTAATATGGTTTCGTAGTAGGGTAAAGCTAAATCCTTCCTATATTGGGTAGTTCTTGATACTTGAAAGAGTTGGACCAGTGGCTTATAGACTTGAGTTGCAGGCAGAATTTGAGAAGATCCACAATGTTTTCCACGTCTCGTTGTTGAAGAAGTACGTGTCTGATCGGTCACATACACTTGAAACACCCTCAGTGGATCTTCGAGAAGATTTTACATTTGAAGTGAGACCTATCCATATCCTTGATCGGCTAGAAAAAGTCCTTCGATGAAAGGTAGTGCCAGTTGTAAAAGTCCTTTGGAAAAGTGATTAGATTAAGGAGTTGGCCTGGGAATCTGAACGGTTCATGAAAGAGAAATATCCTATTTTGTTCAGCGAGTGTGGTAAGTGGAAATTTTCAAGACAAAATTTCTCTAATGAGGGTAGAGTGTGATACCCTGTCCTGATTTTTGACCTCAAGCCTTTTTAGATTTTTGTGCATGCATTAGGGGTAAAATGGTTATTTTGCATTAGTACCATCTTTGCATGATTGCACAGTAAGTTATGTGTGAAACCAACAAAAAACCAGGGGCAAAACGGTCTTTTGGACCCCTTTTCATTTTATTTTCTCTTATAATGGTATTTTTGTAATTTCTCCTTTTCTTTAAAAAAATTGAAAATTTGAGAAGATGGGAGAAGCAACGTGGCTCTATGTTCTAATTTCCTTATCTCTTTTGGTTTTCATTCCTTCTTCATTTTGGCCAAACACTTGGTTTTGAAAAAAAAAAATTTCATAGTCGAGCTTTTTCGGCGAATCAACACTTCTATCTTCTTCCTCTCATTCTCTTGAGCATGGTAAGGCTTCGATTTAAGGTTTTCTAGTTGTATTTTCTTCTTATTTAATTGTTTTCAAAAATCCTTGAAACCATAGAAATTAACCTTGGTTTTAGTTGTTTTTGGACTAAAATCCAAGCCAATATTGTTGATATTCACGTGTGTGTATGTTTGTCAAGAAATTTTGTGTTTTGGTGTTGTAAATCGTTGAGAAACCATTGAAACAAAGCCGGTTTTGCTGTAGCAAAGGCGTTGGGACTGTAGCAAATACGCTGTTACTGTAGCACCGAAAACCCATGGGCTATTCTTGTATTTATTTGGTACAAATTAAAGCTCTTCTTCCTCGAAATTCATTAGAACTTGTTTTACTGTGATTTGATGTCGTTTGGGGTAAAAAAAACGTCGTTTTCCCTTAAAACCCTAGAGTTACATGTTCAACATGTAACCATGCGCTCGCATGCATTCTAGTTTCCATTCTTGTGTTCATTTGCTCTTGGATTCCTTGTTTGACTCTAGGTAGCAAAGCTTCCTCCCTGGGGAAGGAAATTGCCTAAATGTGAACGCGTCTCAAAGCGAGACGACTGGTTAAGTGAGTGGTTTACTTGTTACTTGCATATATTTAATAAGAGTATTATAGTATTTCTCTATATGTTTTATATCTTAAATTTGATCCTAAACTAGATTTCATTTGCTATATATATAGAGATATTTTGAGCATGAAGTTATTTGGCAAAATGATTCTATTATATTTACGTGTATTTATCTTGAAAGAAACCTGTTTACATATAAATGTATTTACATGCAAATGGAATATGGTTTGATGTATATTTCCTTATTTACATATGCTTGATTCCTCGAGATGGAATTGGAAAGAATTGGATTGTAGCATTTGGATTTTAATGGTGACAGCGGACTTCAGTCTGACACTGCAGTGTGGGGTTCCAAGTTCCGGCCTAATGGGAGGCGGCGTGGTCAACCTTGTGTTTACCCTGGTCAAGAAGTGCGCGGAGCCATTGACAAGAGGGGTCTCTTATGTGAGGAACCTGGGGTGACTACACGAGAATCTCAGTGGCCAACACCAAGGAAGGTAGTATTGTGAATTTTAAAAGTCATAAAAACAGCTTGGTGGTCTAGTAGCTAATCGCGGCCACGATTATCTTGGGAATTGTTTGAGATCTGCCTGTATTTTGAGCGGTGCTCAATGTGTTGGAAAATGCTAATTACATGTACTATATATAAAATTTTTTGATCTCTGTTAATCTGTTGAATACCTGGAACTACTTATATGTGTTATTATTATTGTGGTAATTACTATTTGAATGCTTTACTATGTTGTTATATCTATGCTGTCACCACTCATTGGTAACATCTGTTACTCAGTACTCTCTGTTCTTCTTCCTCAGGCTGCAACGTTGGACTAGGTTACGCTATGTAAGCAGTAGACTAACTGACCCTTTTCTTCTTGTCTAGGTTAGTTTGAAGTGTGCATGTATACTTTCTGGATCCACTAGCGTTGACTTTTGTGTACTATTCTTGTATTTGTACTTTTTGGTTGTATTTGGAACCCCAGCTGGTTCTCTAGTGGAGGTTGTCTCCCTCTTTAGTAAGTTATAATAGCGGGTTTGTTTTGAGCCTTACGATGTCAGGAAGGTAGGATGTTGTAGGATATGCTCCTCGTTGTCATGGCGACTGCCATGTGACCGGCTAGGGTCAGGGCGTGACACCAAATGTGCCGGCGAAGTTTTAAGCTCTAGCTTGGGTGGTTCCTCAATGGATAATCGCAATCTGCTCTCCTTCAATCTATTAATTTCCTCAAATTGTGTAGAATTTTGTTCAATAACGTTCTCCAAGCCATCCAGTTGTATATGTGATTCCGAATGATCTTTAACGGTATCCACATTCTCTATCTCACAAGTTTCCTGGACTGCATTCAAAATTCCTACTGAGAAAATTTCATGACTTTGGTCTTGATGGGAAGAATTAAATTGAGCAAGGACCTTTTCCAAACTTTCTTCCAAGTGATAGTTCAGAGATGACAGCGCAGACTTTTCATACTGATCCACCACACTATCTAGCTCACAATTTTTATCCCGAATCTCAATAATGTGATCAACAATTTACTCTTCTACAAAATTACCGATTATGGGCTGCTTATGGATACAACAACATGAAATGGACTATAGTGCAAACAGTTGCAACTTCTGTTCTATGTCTCCAACCATTCCATTGTTTGTATCAAATATTTCGGTTATGTTGATCATCTTTCCCACTACTAATGAAAGAAAACAAATAAGAACGATGGGAGAATAAGGAATTGTGAAATAGAATAAGTGATGAATAGCTAAAATAGCAAAGTGCAAAATGCTTCTAAAACGCCTATTCCCATGGGGTAGATCGCATTGTGTCTTTAACTAAATAACATTGATGAATGATCTTTATAGCATTGTACAATTCGGAATACATGAGTGTAACTGCCTTTGTGCCCCTCCAAATTATATAATCGCTTGAGTATAACAGAAGTTGGCACACACCCACATGTCTTTGAGCACAACTTGTGTCTTAACATTTGTTCACTCTAAGACTTCATCAACAAATGCATCCACTATCTACTTTTGGTTCATTTCTTCCACAATTCTCCACAACCCTAGATGTACGAAAGAACACATATACACAAGAGTAAGTGTTAAAATTTGAGAAAAGTAATGCTCAATGTAAGAAAAGAATACTTTGTATTACTAATACACAAGCACTTATCATAATGTATCCAATTTTTCGTCCAAAACTCTAATCCTATGTTTTCTTACGGTAATTTCTCCTATGTTTCAATCAAAACTCTATTCCTGTTTTTTCTTTCCTAAATGCCTACTATATTTGAATCAAAACCATAATCCTATGTTTTCTTTCTGAAATGTCTCCTATGTATCAAGCAAAATCCTAATAATATATTTTCTTTACAGAATATCACCTATCTTTCAATCAAAACCTGAATCCTATGTTTTCTTTTCTTAATTGCTCCTATTTATTAGTTTTGAATCAAAACCATGACCTATGTTTTCTTTTTGGAAAATCTCTTATTTTTCAATCAAAATCCTAATCCTTTCTTTTATATTTGGAATGTCAGCTATTTTTGAGTCAAAACCCGAATCCTTAACTTTCTTTTTGGAATGTGTCCTACCTTTTAGTTTTGAATCAAAACACAAATGTATTGTTTTCTTTTCAGAATGTCTCATTTTCTTGAATGAAAACCCGAATTCTAAGTTTTCTTTTCTTAAAGATAACTTATTTTTCAAAAGCTTATGTTTGATAGAAGACATTACTATAAGAAAACATGGGATTATGTTTGGAAATAAAACCCTAATCCAATATTTTCTTATATTAACATCTCCTATTTTTCAATAAAAACATTAATTATATGTTTTTTTGGGAATGGGTACTATATTTGAATGGAAATCCTACTCCTATGTTTTCTTTCGGAATGTCTCCTATTTTTTAATAGAAACAAAATTCCTACACTTTTCTTTTTATTAATGCTACTATATTTGAATCAAAAAAATATTTTTTAGTTTGAAATAAAAACTGTAATCCTATGTTTTCTTTTCTTAATGTCTCATTTTTTTCAATCAAACACAAATGCAATGTTTTCTTATAGTAATGTCTTCTATTTTTGAATTAAAGCCCTAATCCTATATTTTCTCTTCGGAATGCATCTTATTTTTTAGCTTTGAATCTAAACCCTAATCATTTGTTTTCATTTAGGAATGTCTGTAATTTTTGTATCAAAACCCTAATCCTACGTTTTCTTTCTGGAATGTCTGCTATTTTCCAAAAAAAACAAGAACCCTATGTTTTGTTTCCTTAATGTCTCCTATTTATTAGTTTTGAATCAATACCCTAACCTATATTTTTTCTTTTCGGAATGTATCCTATTTTTCAATAAATTGTCCTTTTTTTCGCAATGTCTGCTATTTTTGAATCAAAACTCTAATCCTATGTTTTCTTTTTGGAATGTGCCCTATTTTTCAAGTTTCAATCAAAACCCTAGTCCTTTGTTTTCTTTTCGGAAAGTATCATTGTTTTTTAATAAAAACCATAATCCTATCTTTTGTTTTGGGAATGTCTGCAAATTTCAATCAAAACCCTAAGCCGATGTTTTTGTTTTCGAAATGTCTCATATTTTTCAATCAAAACTCTAAACTTATATTTTCTTTTCGCAATGCCTTCTATTGTTTAATCCAAAACCATAATCCTATGTATTTTTTGGAATATCTACTATTTTTGAATCAAAACCATAATCCTATCTTTTCTAATAGTAATGTCTCAAATTTTCATTCAAAAACCTAATCCAATGTTTTCTTTTCGTAATCCCTACTATATTTGAATCAAAACACAAATCCTATGTTTTCTCTTTAGAATGTCTAGTAATTTTGAATCAAAACCTAATCATACGTTTGTTGATAGTAATATCTCCTATTTTTCATTAAAAAACATTAAACCTATGTTTTCATATAGTAATGTCTGTTTTTTACAATCAATACCCTAATTCAATGTTTTCTTTTCAGAATGCCTACTATATTTGAATAAAACCCCAAATCCTATGTTTTCTTTTCGGAATGCATCCTATTTTACAATCAAAACACTAATTCTATGTATCGAAATATCTCCTATTTTTGACTAAAAACCCTAGTCCTATGTTTCTTTTGTAAATGTCCCCTACTTTTTTGTTTTTTATCAAAACCCTAATCTTATTTTTTAACTATAGTAATATCTTCTATTTTTCAATCAAAACATTAGTCCTATGTTTTCTTTTCGAAATATCCCATATTTTGTCAATCAAAACCCTAATCCTATGTTTTCTTTTCGCAATGTATACTATTTTTAATTGAAACCCTAATTGCATGTTTTCTTATCATAATGTCCCATTTTTTATTCAAAAGCCTAATATTGTGTTTTCTTATAGTAATGTGTCATATTTTTCATTAAAAACCAAAACCCTATATTTTCTTATTGTAATGTCTCCTATTTTTCAATCAAACCCTTAATCCTCTGTTTTATTTTTGAAATACCTACTATATTTGAATCAAAAGCCTAATCCTATATTTTCTTTTTTGAATTTCTTCTATTTTTTAATTAAAATCGTAATCCGATGTTTTCTTTTCGCAATATCTATTATTTTTCAATTATAACCCTTATTCTATGTTTCCTTTTTAGAATGTCTTCTATTTATCGGTTTTCAATCAAAACCCTAACCCTATGTTTTATTTTCAGAATGTCTTCTATTTTTAAATCAAAATCTTAATCCTATGATTTCCTAGGAAAATTTCCAATATATTTTGGTTTTAATCAAAATCCTAATCCTTTGTTTTCTTATTGTAATGTCTCCTCTTTTTAATCAAAACTCTCCTATGTTTTCTATTTAGTTTGTCTCATTTTTTGAATGAAAACCGTAATATTATGTTTTCTTTTTGTAATGCCTCCCATTTTTGAATAAAAATCCTAATCCTATGTTTTCTTTTTGGAATGTCTCCTATCGTTCAAAACAGGAATCCAATGTTTTCTTTTTCTTAATGTCTCCTTTTTATCAGTTTTGATTCAAAAACCTAATCATTTATTTATTTTTTAATGGCTTCTATTAATCAAACCCCTAATCCTATGTTTTTATTTGGGAATGTCTGCTATTTTTTAATCAAAACCATAATCCGTTGTTTTTTTACAGAATGTCTGCTATTTTTTAATCAAAACACTAATCATACATTTTCCGAATGTCTAATAATGTGTCCTATTTTTCAGTTTTGAATCAAAACCCTAAGTCTACATTTTATTTTAGAATGCCTACTATATTTGAATCAAGAACCGAACCCTATGTTTTTCAGTTTTGAATCAAAACCCTAACCCTATGTTTTTCTCTTCGGAATATCTCCTATATTACAATCAAGAACCGAATATGATGTTTTCTTTCGTTAATGTCTCCTATTTATAAGTTTTGAATCAAAAACCTAACCTATGTTTTATTTTTGGAAAGTCTCCTATGTTTTTCAATAAAAAAATCTAATCATTTATTTTCTTTTGTTTTCATAATGATTGCTATTTTTTAATCAAAATCCAAACCTTATGTTATATTTTTTTAATATGTCTGATTTTTCTCTTTGAAATCATAACCTGTAATCCTTTGTTTTTGTCGAAATCTCTCATTTTCTTATAGTAATGTCTGCTATATTTCAGTAAAAACCCTAATCCTATGTTTTATTTTTCTAATATTTCCTATTTTTGAATAAAAATCCTTATCCTTTGTTCACTTTTCAAAATGTCTCCTATCTTCCAATCAAAACTCGAATCCTATGTTATCTATTCTTAATGACTTGTATTTATCAGTTTTTATTTAGAAACCTAATCTTTTCTTTTCTTCTCAAAATGCCTACTATTTTTGAATTATAACAATAATCCTTTGTTTTCTTTTCGTAATGTCTCATATTTTTTAATCAAAATCCTAATCCAATGTTTTTGTTTCAAAATGTCTACTATTTTTGAATCAAACAACTAATCCTATGTTTTATCATAGGAATATGTCCTATTTTTATGTTTTAAATCAAAACTCAAATCCTGTGTTTTATTTTTGGAATGCCTACTATATTTGAATCAAAACTATAATCCTTTTAATCAATTTTGAATAAAAACCCTAACTTATGCTTTCTTTTAGGAATGTCTAATATTTTTCATCTTAAACCTAATCCCTTCTTTTATTTTTGGAATGCCTTCTATTTTTTAATTAAAACACCAATCCTAAGTATTCTTTTCAGAATGTGTCCTATTTTTACAGTTTTTAATCAAAACCCTAATCCTTTGTTTTTTCTTTTCGGAATGTCTCGTTTTTTGAAATCAAAACACTAGTACTATATTTTTTAAAATCTTTGCTAATTCTCATCAAAACTATAATCCTATTTTTTCTTTCTGCAATGCCTCCTAACTTTGAATAAAAATCCGAATCCTATGTTTTTCTTTGTCTCATTTTTTCTTTTCTGAATGTCTACTATTTTTTTGGTTTTTAATCAAAACCATAATACTATGTTTTTTTTATAGTATTGTATCCTAATTTTAAATTAAACCCCAAATCCAATGTTTTCTTTTTGAAATAACTCATATTTTTCAATCAAAACCTTAATCATATGTTTCATTTTTGTTATGTCTCAAATTTTTTAATCAAAACCCTAATCCTATGTTTTATTTTGGAAATGTCTGCTACTTTGTATTAAAAAACCTGATCATATGTTTTTTTTAACGAATGTCTACTATTTTTGAATCAAAACTGTAATCCTATATTTCTTATAATAATGTGTCCTACTTTATAGTTTTGATCAAAACTGAAATCTTATATTTTCTTTTCAGATTGTCTACAATATGTGAATGAAAACCCTAATACTATATTTCTTTTTTGGAATGTCTCCAAACTTTCAATCAAAACACGAACATGTTTTCTTTTCCTAATTTCTACTATTTATCAGTTTGGAGTAAAAACCCTAACTTATGTTTTCTTGTCGGATTGTCTCCTATTTTTCAAATAAAACCCAATCCTTTCTTTTGTTTTTGGAATGTCTACCATTTTTTAATCAAAACCTGAATACTATAATTTTTTATAGTATTCTATCCTAATTTTCAGTCAAACACCAAAACCAATGTTTACTTTTTGAAATTTCTCATGTTTTTCAATCGAACCCCTAATCATATGTTTTCTTTTTGTTATGTCTCATACTTTTTAATCAAAACCCTAATCCTATGTTTTCTTTTGGGAATGTCTGCTACTTTGTAAAAACCCAATCCTATGTATTCTTTAACGAATGTCTACTATTTTTGAATCAAAAACTCTAATCCTATGTTTCTTATAATAATGTGTCCTATTTTATAGTTTTGAATCAAAACCCTAATCTTATATTTTCTGTTTGGAATGCCTACTATATTTGAATGAAAATCCTAATACTATGTTTTCTTTTCGGAATGTCTCCAAACTTTCAATCAAAACAGGAATATCATGTTTTCTTTTCTTAATTTCTCCTATTTATCAGTTTGGTGTCAAAACCCTAACTTATGTTTTCTGGTCAGATTGTCTCCTATTTTTCAATTAAAAACCTAATCCTTTCTTTTGTTTTTGGAATGTCTACCATTTTTTAATTAAAATCCTAATCCTATGTTTTTTTTTCAGAATGCGTCCTATTTTTCGGTTTGGAATCAAATCCAAATACTTTGGTTTCTATTTGGAATGTCTCATTTGTTTGAATCAAAACTCTAATTCGATTTTTGTATTAGGAATCTCTGCTAATCTTTAATCAAATCACTAATATTATGTTTTCTTATTGTAACGCCCCTATTTTTGAATAAAAATCCTAATACTATTTTTCTTTTCGGAATTCCTACTATTTTTTAATCAAAACAATAATCTTATCTTTTTGGGAATGTCTGCTATTTTTGAATCAAAACAATAATCGTATGTTTTATTTTGGTAATGTCCCATATGTTTTAATCCAAACCCTAATTCTGTGTTTTTTTTTCGAATGCCTAATATTTATTAATAAAACCCTAATCTAATGTTTTTCTTCTGTGAATGTTTGCTATAGTTTAATCAAAACATTAATCCTTGGGTTTCATTTACGTAATATCTCATAATCTTCAATCAAAACCATAATCCTATGTTTTCTTTCAGGATTAGCTCCTGTTTAGAATTAAAACACTAATCGTACGTTATCTTTTGCGATTGTCTGCTATTTTTCAATCAAAACCCTAATAACATGTTTTCTTTTCTGAATGTCTACTATTTTTCATTTTTAATCAAAACCATAATACTATGTTTTTTATAGTATTGTATCCTAATTTTCAATCAAACCCCAAATCCAATGTTCACTTTTTGAAATATCTCATATTTTTCAATCAAAAACCTAATCATATGTGTTATATCTCATGTTTTTTAATCAAAACCCTAATCATATGTTTTTCTTTTGGGAATGTCTGCTACTTTGTAAAAAAACACCCGATCCTACGTTTTCTTTAACGAATGTCTACTATTTTTGAATCAAACCCTAATAATATGTTTCTTATAATAATGTGTCCTACTTTACAGTTTTGAATCAAAACCCTGATCTTATATTTTCTTTTCGGAATGCGTACAATATGTGAATGAAAACCCTAATACTATGTTTTCTTTTCGGAATGTCTCCAAACTTTCAATCAAAACATGAATATCTTGTCTTTTTTTCTTAATTTCTCCTATTTATCAGTTTGGAGTCAAAACCCTAACTAATGTTTTCTAGTCAGATTATCTACTATTTTTCAATTAAAAACCTAATCCTTTCTTTTGTTTTTGGAATATCTACTATTTTTTAATCAAAACCCTAATTCTATGTCAGAATGCGTCTTATTTTTCAGTTTGGAATCAAATCGGAATCCTTTGGTTTCTATTTGGAATGTCTCATTTCTTTGAATCAAAACTCTAATCCTATTTTTGTTTTTGGAATCTCTGCTAATTTTTAATCCAATCACTAATATTATGTTTTCTTAACATAGCGCCCCCTATTTTTGAATAAAAATCCTAATACTATTTTTCTTTTCTGAATTCCTCCTATTTTTGAATCAAAACCCTAATCTTATTTTTTCTTTTGGGAATGTCTGCTATTTTTGAATCAAAACAATAATCGTACTTTTTCTTTTTGTAATGTCCCATATTTTTTAATGAAAACCCTAATTCTATGTCAGAATGCGTCTTATTTTTCGGTTTGGAATCAAATCCGAATACTTTGGTTTCTATTTGGAATGTCTCATTTGTTTGAATCAAAACTCTAATTCCATTTTTGTATTACGAATCTCTGCTAATTTTTAATCAAATCACTAATATTATGTTTTCTTATTGTAACGCCCCTATTTTTGAAAAAAAATCCTAATACTATTTTTCTTTTCGGAATTCCTCCTATTTTCGAATCAAAACCCTAATCTTATTTATTCTTTTGGGAATGTCTGCTATTTTTGAATCAAAACAATAATCGTACGTTTTCTTTTGGTAATGTCCCATATTTTTTAATCCAAACCCTAATTCTAAGTTTTTTTTAATGACTAATATTTATTAATAGAACCTAATCTTATGTTTTTCTTTTGTGAATGTCTGCTATTGTTTAATCAAAGCATTATTTCTTGGTTTCATTTCGTAATATCTCATATTTTTTAATCAAAACCATAATCCTATGTTTTCTTTCAGGATTAGCTCCTGTTTAGAATTAAAACACTAATCGTATGTTTTCTTTTGGGATTGTCTGTTATTTTTCAATCAAAACCCTAATAACATGTTCTTTTTTTTCTGAAAGTCTACTATTTTTTGGTTTTTAATCAAAACCATAATACTATGTTTTTTTATAGTATTGCATCCTAATTTTCAATCAAACCCCAAATCCAATGTTTTCTTTTTTGAAATATCTCATATTTTTCAATCGAAAAACCTAATCTATATGTGTTATATCTCATATTTTTAATCAAAACCTCTAATCATATGTTTTTGCTTTTGTGGAATGTCTACTACTTTTGTAAATAAAAACCAGCGATCCTACGTTTTTCTTTAACGAATGCCTACTATTTTTGAATCAAAACCCTAATAATATGTTTCTTATAATAATGTGTCCTGCTTTACATTTTTGAATCAAAACCCTAATCTTATATTTTCTTTTCGGAATGCGTACAATGTGTGAATGAAAAACCCTAATACTATGTTTTCTTTTCGGAATGTCTCCAAACTTTCAATCAAAACATGAATATCTTGTCTTTTTTTCTTAATTTCTCCTATTTATAAGTTTGGAGTCAAAACCCTAACTAATGTTTTCTAGTCAGATTATCTACTATTTTTTCAATTAAAAAACCCTAATCCTTTTCTTTTTGTTTTTGAATATCTACTATTTTTTTAATCAAAACCCTAATTCTATGTGTAACGCATCTTATTTTTCAGCTGAAATCAAATCGGAATCCTTTGGTTTCTATTTGGAATGTCTCATTTCTTTGAATCAAAACTCGAATCCTATTTTTGTTTTTGGAATCTCTGCTAATTTTTAATCCAATCACTATGTATGTTTTCTTTAACTCTAGCGCCCCTATTTTTGTGAATAAAAATCCTAATACTATTTTTCTTTTCGGAATTCCTCCTATTTTTGAATCAAAACCCTAATCTTATTTTTTCTTTTGCGAATGTTTGTTATTTTTGAATCAAAACAATAATCGTAGTTTTTCTTTTTGTAATGTCCCATATAATAATGAAACCCTAATTCTATGTAGTCATGCAGTCTTATTTTTGGTTTTGGAATCAAATCCGAATACTGCTAAGTTTCTGTTTGGAATGTCTCATTTCGTTTGAATCAAAACTTTCCTAATTTCACATTTTGTGTGTACTGAATCTCTTGCTAATTTTTAATCAAATCACTAATGTTATGTTTTCTTATACAACCCCTATTTTGAAAAAATCTAATACTATTTTCTTCTTGGAATCCATCAATTTCAATCAAAAACCCTAATCCTATATTCTTTTGGAATGCCTCCTATTTTAAATCAAAACAATAATCCTACTTTTCTTTTTATAATGTCCCACATATTTTTAATCAAACCCTAATTCTGATTTTTTTAATTACTAACATTTATCAATAAAATCTAATCTTATATTTTCTTTTGTGAATGTCTGCTATTGGGCTGCAGCAGAAACATTATTTCATGGGTTTCATTTCGTAATATCTCATATTTTTTATCAAAACCAGCAATACGTAAT